>NC_042615.1:308004009-308234009 GCF_901001135.1 Rhinatrema bivittatum
CCGCGCCAGCAGACAGCCAGCGTGCGTATGTTCCTGCTGCCCGGAGGCAGGCGTAACTTTTCGAATAAAGGTAGGGGGGGGTTTAGATAGGGCCAGGGGGGTGGGTTAGGTAGGGGAAGGGAGGGGAAGGTGCGGGGGGGGGGGGGGGGTGGAGGGAACGGGCAGCGTCTTTCCTCATAGGGGAGCTGTTCCATTCCCCTTATCGTTTCTCTGTACCTTCTTCATCACAACTATATCTTTTTCTAGATGTGGCGACCAGAATTGTACACAGTATTCAAGGTGTGGGCTCACCATGGAGCGATACAGAGGCATTGACATTTTCTGTTTTATTCACCATTCCCTTCCTAATAAATCCTAACATTCTGTTTGCTTTTTTGACTGCCGCAGCACACTGAGCCAACGATTTCAATGTATTATCCACTATGACGCCTAGATCTCTTTCTTGGGTTGTAGCACCTAATATGGAACCTAACATCGTGTTACTATGGATTGGGTTATTTTTCCCTATATGCATCACCTTGCACTTATCCACATTAAATTTCATCTGCCATTTGGATGCCCAGTTTTCCTGTCTCACAAGGTCTTCCTGCAATTTATCACAATCTGCTTGTGATTTAACTACTCTGAACAATTTTGTGTCATCTGCAAATTTGATTACCTCACTCGTCATAGTCCTTTCCGGATCATTTATAAATATATTGAAAAGCACCGGTCCAAGTACAGATCCCTGAGGCACTCCACTGCCCACCTTCCTCCACTGAGAAAATTGTCCATTTAATCCTATTCTCTGTTTCCTGTCTTTTAACCAGTTTGTAATCCACGAAAGGACATTGCTACCTAATCCCATGACTTTTTACTTTTCCTAGAAGCCTCTCATGAGGAACTTTGTCAGATGCCTTCTGAAAATCCAAATGCACTACATCTACTGGTTCACCTTTATCTCTGTGTTTATTAACTGCTTAAAAAATGTGAAGCAGATTTGTGAGGCAAGACTTGCCTTGGGTAAAGCCATGCTGACTTTGTTCCATTAAACCATGTCTTTCTATATGTTCTCTGATTTTGATCTTTAGAACACTTTCCACTATTTTTCCAGTCTCTGAACTCAGGATCTGAACTCAGGCTAACTAGTCTGTAGTTTCCCGGATTGCCACTGGAGCCCTTTTAAAATATTGGGGTTACATTAGCCACCCTCCAATCTTCAGGTACAATGGATGGTTTTAATGATAGGTTGCAAATTTTTACAAATATATCTGAAATTTCATTTTTCAGAACCCTGGGGTGTATAGCATCTGGTCCAGGTGATTTACTCTCTTCAGTTTGTCAATCAGGCCTACCACATCTTCTAGGTTCACCATGATTTGGTTCAGTTCATTTGAATCATTACCCATGAAAACCTTCTCCATTACGGGTATCTCCCCAACATCCTCTTCAGTATACACCGAAGCAAAGAAATCATTTAATCTTTCCGTGATGGCCTTATCTTCTCTAAGTGCCCCTTTAACCCCTTGAACAACTAACGGTCCAACTGACTCCCTTGCAGGCTTTCTGCGTCAAATATATTTAAAAATGTTTTTGCCTCTGCGGCCACCTTCTTTTCAAATTCTCACTTAGCCTGTCTTATCAATGTCTTACATTTAACTTGCTAACGCTTATCCTTTATCCTATTTTCTTCTGTTGGATCCTTCTTCCAATTTTTTAATAAAGACCTTTTGGCTAAAAAAGCTTCTTTCACCTCACCTTTTAACCATTCCAGTAATCATTTTGCCTTCCTTTCACCTTTCTTAATGTGTGGAATAGATCTGGACTGTGCTTCTAGGATGATATTTTTTAACAATGTCCATGCCTCTTACACACTTCTTACCTTTGTAGCTGCTCCTTTCAGTTTTTTTTTCTGTTTTTCTCATTTTATCAAAGTTTCCCTTTTGAAAGTTTAGCACCAGAGCCTTGGATTTGCTTACTGTTCCCCTTCCACTCATTAATTCAAATTTGATCATATTATGATCACTATTGCCAAGCAGCCCCACCACCATTACCTCCCTCATCAAATCCCGGATACCCGGAGCGCTCCGGGTATCTGTTTAAAGATTTGACTGTACCCTTGGTCCCCCCCGACGCAGCCTGGCGAAACACGGGTCCGTGTCGGGGGACCTCTTTTACATGGTTGATTTTGAAGCTATGGAGTTGCCGATATAAACATTCTCACTTTGTGATTTTGGAATCTATTAAAGTACACCACTAAATGGTGATTTAACATTGATCCTGCACCAGCGTTTTGTGTGACTTACCTATGTGTATGGTTGCTGCTTCTTCTGCATCCGGTAATTGAAATCTCCCATTATTACTGCACTACCAGTTTGGTTAGGTTCCCTAATTTCTCTTAGCATTTCACTGTCCGTCTTACCATCTTGACCAGGTGGATGGTAGTATACTCCTATCACTATATTCTTCCCCAACACACTAGGGATTTCTACCTATATAAGATTTGATTGTGCCTTTAGTCTCATGCAGGATCTTTATCCTGTTGAATTCTATGCCATCCTGGACATAAAGCGCCACCTCACCTCCCAGGTGCTCCTCTCTGTTATTGTGATATAATTTGTACCCCGGTATAGCACTATCCCATTGATTATCCTCCTTCCACCATGTCTCTGAGATGACAATTAGGTTTGTCATCATTCGCTGCTATACATTCTAATTCTCCCATCTTAGCGCCAGCAGTCTGGTTCCAGCCTGGTTAAGGTGGAGCCCATCCCTCCGGAAAAGACTCCCCCTTCCCCAAAATGTTCCCCAGTTCCTTACAAAACTGAATCTCTCTTCCTTGCACCATCGTCTCATTTGCACATTGAAACTCTGGAGTTCTGACTGCCTCTGGGGATCTGCAAGTGGAACAGGGAGCATTCAGCTTTCTACCTAAGAGCCTAAATATGGTTTCCAGAACGTCCCTCTCACATTTTCTTATGTCTTTGGTACCCACATCTGCCACGACAGTACTGTCTAAAATTCTATCTCAGTGACACGTG
Source organism: Rhinatrema bivittatum (assembly GCF_901001135.1). Taxonomy (NCBI): domain Eukaryota; kingdom Metazoa; phylum Chordata; class Amphibia; order Gymnophiona; family Rhinatrematidae; genus Rhinatrema; species Rhinatrema bivittatum. The sequence goes on from NC_042615.1 coordinate 308,007,030, forward strand.
AGGTACGCCACCTTCGCACCAGGTAGGCATCCAGGTGATCCTCATGCCCACCAGCCACCTGGCTGTCTACATTCCTAATAATCGAAACACCAACTTTGACAGCCGAACTAACCCTTCCCTCCTGGGTAGCCCTGGGAGACACATCCTCGGTGCGAAAGGACGATGCACCATCTGGAGAGCAGGTCCTTGCTGTAGGATCCTTTCCTGCAACACCCGGTTGATGCTCTCTGATCACGAGACCTTCTTCCTCCAAGGCGGCACCAGGGCTGCCAGCCTGAAGTTGGGACTTGGCTACTCTGTCCCTGAAGGTCTCATCTATATACCTCTGTCTGCCTCAGCTCCTCCAGGTCTGCCACTCTAACCTCCAGAGATCAGACTTATTCTCTGAGAGACAGGAGCTCTTTGCATCGGATGCATACATACAACTTTTCACCGGCGAGTAAAAAACCATACATGTGACACTCGATGCAAAAGACTGGGAAGCCCCCCTCTTGCTGCTGGACTGCTGCTTTTTTCTCAAATTTGTTCAGTTCCTAGTTAAGTTTTAGGTTGCTATGGGAGTAGGAATGTGTCTAATTAGCGTCCTTTAAATGTATTAGTGTATTCACTATGGGCTGGATTTTAAAAGGGTTACTCACGTATATTACACGCGTAATTGAAAACCCGTTCCTGCATGCGCCGAGCCTATTTTTCATAGGCCTGGCGTTGCGCGCAAGCCCCAGGACGTGCATGTGTCCTCTCAGTTAAGGGCTTCAGAACGTGCGCAAGCCCTGGGACGTGCTATAAGGCCTCTCAGTTAAGGATAAAGGGATGGATGAACAAAACTCCCGATAGCGTGCATTAACCCGAAAAACGATTTTCACAAAAATTCGGGGGAAATATTGTTCATTTCTCGTTTTAACCGATATATAACGAATTAAAAAATATCATACGGTATTTCAATTCGTTATAAAAACGATTCACATCCCTACTACCTTCCGCCTCCTAGGTGCAGTGGTTGCTGTGCCCGCACCTTTGGGGTTTGCGTGTCTTGGTTCCTCCTCATCATGGGATGATTTCTCCAGGATTGCATATTGGTTCTTCAATTCAAATGAAATCGGAGCCATGGTGTAAGGTCTTGTAGCCATAGGAATCTGAGTCCAGCTGTCATCGTGTGGACCAGTTTCACCTGCCGTTTTGCTTGAGTTCTCCATCTTAGATGCCTTGGTAAGCATTTCATCGATGTAGTTCTCATTCTCCCAGATGCTTCTCAGTCTCACCACTCCCTCTTTCTGCCACCTCTTTTCTGAGGGAGTCGATCTGCAGACTCACACTGATCCGATTCAACACTATGGATCAGGACATTTTTCTGCACAACAGTAGAACTGGTAACAGCGATGACAGCTCTGGTGATACAAAGTTTCCCGGCCTTTCTTCAGTTGCCGGTGCCTTCTGGTACCTGTGGAAAGAAATGAGAGAGAACTGCCAAAGTCCCTACCTGTTCCTAAACTGTCTTGCAAGTAAAATTAGCTAGCATGAGGAATGTAACTTACACCTCTACATTCAGAGTCCCTGCTTGTGGTCCCATTCAAATGCTCTCTTGAAGCTTGGAAGTATTGCCTTATTTATAAGTCTGAAAGAATAAAATATATTTATAAAATCTATGAGGTATGAAATTTTGGGTTGTTTCCTTAGTTAGAGTCCTGTTGGTGAATGTATAAAAGTAAACCAGAGCAACTAGAAATTATTACCACAAGATCTAATATGATGCTACTAAACCGCTCACAAGAAATCTACTTAATTTGTTCTATTTGCAGAAAACACAAAATTAACTAAGTCACTTGCTCTCTGTCCTCTGTCTGGTTGCAAGCAGTACTTTTCTCTTTTATTCTGAAATGTAATTACCTGCAGTATCTGCTATGGTATTACTAATTAAGCTCTTCCTGAACTTTACTTAAGTGTTTTGATTCCATAATAATTAAAACTATCTAAATTACTTCCTTGTGATACTCTGCCAGCCAAGGTCAGGTTATTCTATGAGGTCCAACCCCTTAATTAGTGGGTTAGTCTATAAAGTTAGAATTGAAGGTAGGGGTGGGTGGGAGTTGGGGGGGCGTGAGGGATCCCCCTCCCTTCTACTGTTTTTTTTTTCTAAAGCTAAGTAGAAAAAAATGCAAAAGAACTAAGAAAAAGCAAGGCAAAAAAATCCCTTTTTCAAAAGATGAACGAACAAAAAATCTATTAATAAAAAAAAGTCCCCTTCAAAGTAAGATCTCCGCCGTTGAATTCAGGCAGAAAATTTACCTGTTTGTAGTTCACCTCGCACGCCATTAAATGGATTCAGGGTGAAATGCTAGAGGGTCTACGTGAACTGCAGGCAGATTGGGTGAACTGAAGATTTCAAATCCACGTGCAAGTAAGCATTTTGAAAGGTATACATGCATACTTTATAAAATACACCTGCCTCTGCGTATAAATCGAGGCTGTTACGTGAATGTATTTTTATTCATGCATAAAATATGAGGGCAATTTTACACATGTAAATGCACTTTACTCAAGTAAATGGCTTTTGTTACATTTACGTGCGAAACTCCTTTGAAAATTACCTCCTATGCACACAGCTTTATAAAATAGGTAGTAAAAGTAAGTGCTAACATGCATTGGAAATATGTGCATGTACCGAAACATACGCGCATCCTTTCAGAGCAAAAAGGCACAGCTTTTTTATCAACTGTGCAGCTTCTGCTGCAGCACTTTATAAAATACTAGGATAAAGTTCTGCGTGGTCACTTTAGTGGGCAAATGCATGATTGCGAATAGGTTTGTAAGTTTTCCTCCCTGAGAGAGACCTCCCCTCTTTCTGGGCGCAGTGGTGGGGAAGTTGGTTAAGAGGGCTTCCTAAGCTGTGACTTTTTCTTATGGTGGAAGAGAGATGTCTCTTCTCTTCAGGCAAGGGGCAAAGTGGGAGCTGAATTTTCTTTCTGAGGATGGTCCATTTCTCCCCTGCTGGGATGTCCTAGCATCATCTCTTCCCCCCCCCCCACCCGTTCTTCTTTTGATCTGTGGGGTTCCTCTGATCAAATATGACAGTAACGCTGGACCACACTGACTCCCTCGTATGGTGGCAGTTCCTCAGAGTGGGCACATGAGCAGGACTGGTCAGGCAGCAATTCCCTTTGTCCAGCACACCAGCAGTGCTGGGCCACTGCTGTTCTTGCAGTGACCTTAGACTGTGCTCCAAAGGAAGAGTATTAAATAGGCTGCGGCGTGTGTGCAGGACACACAAAATGATTAGTAAGGCTGGCCCAAGAACTATGGGTCTGAACCCTCCCAAAAAGTATCTAAGTGCCATCTCTGGCTCCAGATATTTATCCTATGTATTGTGTGTGTATGTGTGTGTGTGTGTGTGACACACACATACACACACAACACACACACACATAGTATATATACACACACACACACACACACACATTGCTATCATGAATCTTTATCTGCAAGTTTGGTTGTCTTTTTTTTGTCTTTCTCTTGATCAGCATGTGTGTCTCATTGTAAAAGTGTAATTGTTCACTACTGAATTGCCAGTTATTGAAACTCGGTAGTTTGGGGTAGCCCGTGTGTCAAAGAGCTAAGACTAGATTTTCCCCACCTGATTAACCAACTGTTCTTGCTGTGAGACCGAAACACTTATCTTCCTTTATGTTCCAAAATGCTGCTATCTTCCATGCCAGGCCTTAGCCCTATCACAGGAAACGTGCCCCCATTAGGATCAGAAAACTGTTTGATCATGTGCAGGGCATACGAGTAAAAGAGAGCATGTCTGTTGCTGAAGCTTCAGTGTTTGCATCCTGGTGGTAGTTGTCTCTAGCCGTCCACTCTGTAATCTGCAGTTCACCGAGATGCCACATTGATTGAAAAGGCAAAGTGTGGGCTCTTTTCTCTTAGCTTTGTATTGAGGCACTATAGAAATAGAAAATGTACATATTTAAGTGTATGGAGTGCATCGTTCAAAGGAAATTGCCTGGGTAACTAAAGCCCGTTATCCAGTTATTTCCCCCTCCCAGGCTGCAAATTTTCCTTCCCTTAGTAGGCCAAAGTAGTCGTGGGGTTTCACAACATGCATGCACTTTTGCCCACAGTGAAAAGGGGCAGAGAAGGTAAATTGTGGATGGGGACTTTCATTCTGAAATTTCCACATGTGTTTTACGACATGTGAAGTACTTATGCTTGCCACCAGCTCCCAATCTTTGACAGGAAAACTTAGTGGGGAACTCCCTCCTCAAAGTTAGCTTGCAGGTCCACGGGACAAAGTACCCGTGGACCTGCAAGGTGCCCGGGGGCTTTCAGAATTATCCCCTTGAAATATTGTGAGGGGGGGTAATTTCCGGTAAATATTTAGGGACCAGATTTAGGGATCAAGTTAAGTTGGGGCAGAAAAAAAAATGTACAAAAAGCTTGTAAATCAGTTTTGCAGGCACAGTTTGGAACCAGCACAACTTGTGCCCAGCGTTTCAGTTTTCTTGCAGCTTCTGGAAGAGAATGGAGTGTGCCAGGAAGATTCTTCTTCTTCTTCCCCTGATTTATACACCACATTCCCGATGTTTGCAGCACTTTACAGAGACGCAGAATAGATGGTCCCTATATCTCGGAGCTTTACAGTCTAATCGAGATAGATAGGGCCAGATTTTAAATCACCCAAGTGTGTCAGGCCAATTTTCGAAGGCCCGGACACGCGCGTAAACCCCCCGGGGACGCATGTAAGTCCCGGGGTTAATGAAAGGAGTGGGGCAGGGCTAGAGGCGCCTGGCACAGCGCCCATTTGCCGCTGTGCCGGGGGAAATCGCGTGCCGGCAGGGGGCCAGCGCGCCCAATTTGCTCCTGCTCAGAAGCAGGGGCGAAAGGTGAGTTATTGATTTTTGGGGAGGGGGGGTTTAGGATAGGAGAGGGCAGGGAAGGGAGGTCAGGCTTTAGGGGGTTGGGAAGTTCCCTCCCAGTCCGCAAAAATCTTCCCCTCTCCCCCCCTTGCGTGTGCCGACCCGGCATTTTATAACATGCGCCAGTCCATGCGTGAGCGCCGGGTAAGGTGCACGCATGGACGCGCATGCGCAATGTTTTAAAATCTACCCCATAGGGCACACAGTGAAAACCAAATAAGAGGCTTTGAGTTAAAAGAGCAAGGCCAGGCCTGAGAAGGTGTAAGGTAGGTGGTTATAGATGTGGTTCAATGGAGTATTTTGGTTTGCGTATCATGTATTGTGATGTTGGGGGCTGTAAATATTTAAGGATATCTTTGGTTATGGATGTTACCGATCAACCTGTTATTGTTTAGTGCAGTAAGGCAATGAATACCTACCCCAGTCTGTCTATGAAACAGGTACATTTTAAGGGCTTGCCCCACTTAACTTGAGTAACGGATCCAGAGGCCAAATATGAATTACAAAAGGACTTTTAACTGTTCCTCCAATTGTAAAACAGTAGGAAGACACCAAACCAGGTCTTGTACAAAAGCACTGTCAGGCTTTTGCCTCCTTTTAAAAGTTTGAGTTGGGGGTATAGGTCATAGTGCAGAAGTTCATGCCTGTTCTGTTGAGATTTTCAATGTTCTAATCTATGTGGGGGATGCATCAGAACTAAGGGTTTCACTTTTTAATGAGGAAGAATATATTTATTTAAATGTTGCTTCCTATCTTAAGATGCACCGCTGCAATGTGCTTGTTAAGGTAAACGCCCATTGTGAAGACCTTAATATGGGCATCCAGGACCTCACTCGCTCAACACCTCCCATCCACTCCAAAAATTGCCAACAGACCGGATATTGGGTAAAACAAGGCCGCAGCTTTAATTCAATGACCCGAGCCCATAATACAACATATACATATTTAAATACATATTCGGATTTCAGACTATCCCTCACCTCCCCGCGTATCCGCCTCTTTCCGGCAGGATAGCCACTCCAGCCACTCGGCTCGATGTTCTCAGGCCCCACACAACAGGCTCCGACTCCTGCCGCCAACTTGCCAGGAGCCAGCCTGAGTGGACCCCCTACAGCATCCTGCAGGGAGTCTGGCCAAGCGGCCCCCGCCTCTCACCAGCAAGGGGCCACTCCCTGACAACAGCCCAGTTGTCTACCATCATTTGAATATCTGAAATCCGTCCTTGACATAACCATAACTATAACAAAATTATGGCTCGGGCCAACCGCCACCAGCACGGACATCCGATGTCCCGTGCCCCCCAAAGATGCGGTCTGCTTTACCTGGGAAACAAAGCCTCAAGCATCTCCTGAATGGAGTTCAGAAACAGGTCCATCCCCAAAAAAGACAAGTGAACTCCGTCCTCTCGAAACAACCCATCCAATTTGCCCCAAGACCATTCGTGTCTAATATGACGCCCCCCCAAGCGCACCAACCAAGAGCCAATTTGTTGGTTTGCCTTAGACCTGCTTCTGCGCCATAGGACTATATCCCCCATCGCCGGCCTGATTATTATGTCAGACCAGCATAATATAGTGGTAGGCAATAGTATCGACACCGACATGAGATCTTTTCTCACAATGCCGATAAACTGTCTACCAGCCACACTACCCCAATCATTCCCACCCAAGTGAACCACTAACACCCGAGGCGATCTGAAACGGGCACGTTCTCTCTGGACGCACGGCAGTAGATCATCCCAAAGCATGCCTCGACGCCCCAGCCAACGCACCCGCACCCTTCTTTTTTGCAAGTCCAAATGGGGACCGTACGGCCGCCCACAAGCGTGTCTGTGTGCCCAATGAATATAGGAGTGCCCGATGATCCACACCTCCATGTCCTCCAACCCCGCACCTGAAAAGAAACAAAAGTTAGACTACGTTCCCACACACCCCAGTCCCTGGGCGAATGTACCCCCGATATGCCCCCGACCGCCATCTGCCGATCCTCTGAATGACTCCACCCGTTAAACCCGCACTAGCAGCAGATGTTGCCGCCCCTATTCTGAACGAATGTGTACCAAAACGTCTCCCGTCCAGCCCTATGACAGACAGGGTCCGACGAAGTACCATTTCAAATTGATACTTCGTTAACGGCCTACCCGTCTCGTGTATCAAAAACTGCGCCTCCCCTTCTGAACGCAAACTACAGTAGTGCACCGCATTAATGACTGGACACGTTACCAAACCCGGAACTCCAGTTAATACCACCGAGGAACCCCGACCTCTCTGATCCGTCTTGGATCGTGGAATGCACAATGTTACTGACCGGTTAGTCACCACCACATTCTGAGCCATCAAACCCGGATAATCACACCGACCCGCCGCGCGCACCACCAGTTCGCTAACTCGCAGCGCTCCAAAGAAGGCCCACACAAACGCAAGACGAAATAAGGCAGTTTCATACCTTGACGAACATACCGTCTCCAACGCTCCCCATAACTGAAGAAGCACCTCATGCGTAATCGGCAAACGCTGATCCTGCCTCCGCTCCCTCTCCCTGGACCAACCCGCCAATATACGCCGCACTATAAAACGCCCGGAAGGAAAACCCCAACCATGCGCTCTCATTACAAAGGAGAATCCCGCCATTTGCCTCCCAACCGCCGACCTAGATGACCCTGAACTTCTGGCATGCTCCAGGAACCGTACTAGCGCAGCATCTGAGATCGGCCCTCCCCTCCAACCTCCGGACCACAGGAACGCCGTTACCCTCCGCGCCCCTCCTATGTAACCTGTCCAAGTGGACGGAGCTAATGAAGCTCGCAGCATACTCCAAGATTCTGGGTACCAAATCTCCAGAGGGAAGACGGGACCGGATCTCCGCAAACTTTCGCCTTCGGAGCCAGTTCTCGAAAAACTTCCCACTTGAAACGAGAAAGAGAATCGGCCACCCCATTAGACACCCCTGGTACATGTCTGGCCCACATCGTCACGTTTAAGGACATGCAACATAAAAACAATTCCCGCAATAATTCGGAAACTCTAATACAACGCGCTGCCCTTCTGTTAATGACCTCGACCACCCCCATATTATCACACCAGAACACGACTCTCTTACCTCGTAACTGTGAACCCCAAATATGCACCGCCACCACGATAGGAAACAATTCCAAAAAGGTGATATTTTTTGTGATCCCCGAAGACATCCAATCATCCGGCCACCTAGCAGCACACCACGACCCCTGGAAGTACGCCCCAAAGCCCAACGACCCAGCCGCATCCGTAAACAATTCTAATTCGTGATTTGACAACGAGTTGGATTGCCAAAAGGCCACCCCGTTGAAATTCCGCAAAAATTCATCCCAAATGCATAAGTCTTCTCTTATGGCCTTAGAAACCCGGACATGATGAAAAGACTTCCGGACACCAGTAGTAGCATGCGATAACCTACGCAAAAATACTCTCCCCATGGGAATTACCCTGCAGGCAAAATTCAGACTCCCCACAATGGATTGCAACTCACGCAAGGTTAACTTGGAGCGCCCTATCGCATCCCGAACAAGCACCCGCAGACTCTCAACCTTATCCTCCGGTAGCCGAGACACCCTGTCTACAGAATCCAACTCAATGCCCAGAAAGGTTAATTTAGTACACGGTCCTTCCGATTTCCCTGCTGAAAGAGGAATGCCGAACACTGCTGCCACAGCCTGAAAACATGCCACCAAATGCTCACACTCCCCTGAATCCGCAGCTCCCACAAATAGAAAATCATCCAAATAATGCACTAACTGGGCCGACTTTGCCCTCTGTCGCACCACCCAATGCACGAAAGAACTAAAAGCTTCAAAATAAGCACATGCTATGGAGCAACCCATAGGCATACACTTATCAAAATAAAATGCCTGCTCAAAACGGAATCCTAACAAACGAAAACTGTCCGGATGCACCGGAAGTAAACGAAAAGCCGCCTCAATGTCAGCCTTGGCCATCAGAGCTCCTGGTCCACAACTGCTCACCACCCTAACTGCCGAATCGAAAGACGCATACCGGACGGAACACTGTGCTCTCAGGATTCCGTCATTGACCGATTTCCCCCGAGGATAGGACAAATTATGTATCAATCGAAATTTTCCCACCTCCTTCTTGGGGATACTGCCAATGGTGACAAAATCAAATTCTCCAGTGGACACACCCGAAAAGGTCCTGCAATCCTGCCTAAATCAATCTCTTCCTGCAACTTATGACGCACCACACACTGCAGCCGTCGAACCGAAGGGCAATTACCCCCTCCCCCTACCTTATCCCCCCCTTCAAACGGAATACTAAAACCAAACGTAAATCCTTGCAACAGGATCTCCGCTGCACGTCTCCTAGGGTAAAGACGTAACCACGGACGCATGGCAGAGACCCGAACCGGAGAGAAGGCCCGTTCAAATCCCGACTTTACCGGGACCCTTGGAAACCGGGGCCGTACCAAGGCCTTCCCCCTGCCGCTTGGGACATCGAGACGCCGGATGACCCGCTCCACAGCTGGAACAGGCGTGACGAAATTTGCAGTCAGGGAAGATACAGTTGGAGCGATTAAACCTCCAACACACGTCAGAACGGCCGGACACCCCTTTTCCTGACCCATTCCCGGGAACCTCCTTCCGAAAGGGCCGCCCCAAACCACCACTTGTCACCACTCCCTGACCTGCTCCCCCAAGAGAACCTTTTGACGCCATTTGAGTCAACCATAAACCTACGTCCTGAGTGCCCCACGTCATAAATTTATTTTCTTCCATCCTATCCCGAAAACGTTCATCGTAATTTAACCACGACCATCCGTCGTAGGTCTTACTGGCTGCCAAGATGGTGTCGGCATAGGCCAGCAACGGCCCATACTGCGCAGGGTCTTTGCGTCCGACTACACTCGCCAAACGTAAGAAGGCCCTCATCCAATTGTGGATGTTGCGTGCTACCTTCTGTTGTGCACCCGGAAAACGGTCGCTCTTTCCCCGCTTCTTCTTTTCTTTGCGCTTACCGTGCCTACCCTCCATCAATTGGAAAATATCAATAAAACGGCGATGTCTGATCCGTTTTCGCAACGATTTTGGCACCTCCTCCCATAATTCGGTTAGCGCCACTAGCGCTGGGGCCCCATGAGCTGTTCCGCTTCCCGCCACAACACTTGAGTCCAAAGCTCCTCCTGCCGCCGAACTTGAGGACGTCGAAGTCGACGAAGACGAAGATGAGGAAGAGTCCGAAGAACTAGATCTCTCCCTCCTTTTCCTTTTCCGAGATTTCCCCTTTTTGACTGTCCCGCCACGAACATCTCCCTTTACCCCAAGCTCTTTGTCCTGCCGCAACTCGCCTCCCCCCACCGAATCTCCGCTTCGCACCCAACCGCCCCCCCGCCCCCCGCGCTCCTTGCCCTGCAACGTATTTCCTTTGCCAAGTCCCGGGAAAATCACAAACTCACCTATAGGGGCAGCCTCTGCAGCCGCCGCTATTGCTCGCTCTCCGCTCGCCATCTGGTCCACAGCCGGCACCGCATTACGCCACGCTTCTTGACGGGATGGGCCAGGCATCGCCGCCTCCTCATCCTCACAATCCCTCTGGGAAGACACCACATCCGAAGAGAGAGCAGGCCCCAAAACAGGCACATCCTCCCAATCACCCCCCCCCTCCGCTCCTCCCAACCTCCAGTTACCCCCACCCAAAACCTCATCATCCACCCTACCCGAGTCCCTCCTGTTGCCACACTGCCACCATGCATCCTTCGCCAACCTTCGGCTGGGACCCAGGTCCCCTCGGCCACGTGACACTACCCTCTGCAATCTGGCTCTCCCAACACCTCTAGAACTCCGTACTCCCCCTCTCGAACCACCAGGACCCTCTGCCCCCACTACCCCTTCATCAACCTCCGTTACCGTCCCTGACTCAAAGGAGCCCCGCCCCCTGGCTGCATAGTCCCTAAAACCCCGGACACCTTGCGGCCTCAGTCCTGGACCCCTCCGTGTCCTACCACCACCTCTGTTCCCCAAATTTCCCCTTCTACCGCGCCTTCCACTGCACCAAACCCCTCCTCCATCGTCTGCCCCGCCTACCGCCTCATCCGCCCGGCCAACTGGCTCAACGACTGCTCCTGACCCCCGTCGCAAACTTGACTCGCCCCCCTGCCTCCGCACAGCTGCATTCGGCCCTGTACGCCGATCGCTCCCCGACTCACACGGCGCAGCTCCTCGCCTCTGGTCCCCCCCGCCCTCGAACACGCACCCTCAGCGCTCTCAACCCTCTGCCCCTGCTGTCCACTAACCTTGATTCCGCCGCTACAGGGACCCAACCAACCGGCGGCCCTGACTCGCCGCCGAAAACCCCGCCCTCGACGACAGCTCGCCGTTCCCCCTCCAACTCGAGCCCGCCTCTCACGCTGACGCCGCTCACCCTCTCCAGGCCGTCTCCTTCATCAGCTGCGCTTTCCTCACCCTCCAACGGCAACCATGCCGCCTCCTCCGAATCCACCAGCCACGAGATCTCATCAGTCCTCGCATCCGCCATCGTCCACCTCCGCTCGAAACCGCGCCGAATACCCCCCGAAAATTACAGCCAGGTAAGTACAACGTGGTATCTCTAAACAACTAGCAACTACCACGCCAGACTATCCTCGCTGCCGCGCGAACCCGAACTGCTCCTTCCCGCGCTGCTCACCCGCCCCTATACCAAATTTGAATTCCCCCCGCCAATCCAAATCGCCCTTTGCTCTGTTTTCTTTTCCCCGCCTTCTCCCTGCCAATCCCTAACCGCCACGAACCCCCTTCACTCACTCCCCCCCCCGCACTCCCCCCCCCCCTCCCCCTCACCCAGCTCCCTTGTATTGCTCAGTGAGCCTGGGCCCACATTAATTTGACCTCGCGGACACATGGTCCACTCGGTCGTTCAGAACGTTGAAACAGTCTGTAGCAATGCAACTTCGGCTAAACTGAGTAGCACAAGGCCGTGTATGCATCCTTTTCAGTCGTAGCACCTCCTCCAGAAGAAGAGAATGCTGTTTAATTAAAATTGCTATGCACGTATGCAGCAGGAGTTTTCCTGGTGCGCAGCCCTTAACCATCTGAAATAATTCCTGCCAACAGCATGCCAGCAAGAGTAATCCAGGAAAAAGTGGATTTGATGTATGACAGTACATGGGGCAGCTTTTTGTCATTTCATTTCAGCAGTAGTCTTTATTTTTAACTTTCCATCAAATGTGTTTGATGTGCATTATGTTCAGCTTTCAAAACATTTGAATAACCATGCTCAAAGCTGAAGTGGAATGATGTTTAAAATTTGAGATAAAATTAAACCAGGGTTGTTCTATATCTCTCTGTTATTGAATAATAATTGAACAGAGATGGAAAATTTCCAGGTACTAAGTGCTCAGGTGCTAAACATTGGTGCTTATCCCTGGCCCAGACCCAGGACTGGAAGAGAATTGCAGCTATGAAGGGCCTGGGACCAGAGAAGAGAACCCCCAACAGCTCAGGGCGGAAGAGAACCGTTGGGACACATTTGGGGGGCCATAGGAGGAACTGCTGCTTTGGAAGACACTACGACTGTTACTGCGGTGGGTCTGGCCTGGGGGGAGTTGCTGTAACTATCATGGTGGGTTCTGGACATAGGAGGAACCTCCACACTGTGGTGGGCCCAGGCCTGGCAGGAGCTGCAGATGCCTGGGGTGATTCCCTCGCTGCACTGAAGAGAGAGAGGCAAAAAAAACAAAAACAAAGGAAGCAACTGTCCTTCCTCTCCAAAACAAAGAAAATACAAATAAAGAAAGGAAAACCAGAATAAAAAGAAGAAAGAAAACAAAAAAACCCAAGAAAGCAAAGAGAACCCCCCCCCCCCAACAAAAATGACAAAAAGAAATATGAAGTAACAGACAAAACAAGAAAAACCAACACCACAAAGTCAAACCCCCCCCGCCCTCCCCCAGGTGACAAAAATGAGAAAACAAAAAATAGTTCAAGGGAAAATTGTCCTAGCAGGCATTTTCAATTTTCTAAATACATTTCATCCCTTCCAGCTGTCTGTTTCAATTTCCTAGTAGGTCAGTGCTTAGGCATAAATGAGCTTTCTCCCTTTAACTGAATTATAAATACATTCCGTCATGTTTTCATGGCCACTGTGGTGTGGCACGGGTGACTGCAGTAGGGAATAGTTATGACAATCTGAGCTTTCTTCTCACCCATATCACAACATGAAACCCGGCCTTCTCCGAAGCAAATTACCATAATGAGCTCTCTGATATTATGAACTTGCATATTGGTCTATTTGGAGGACACAAGTAGCCTGGCAGTTGTTCTAGGTGACGATGCATCACTATGGTAAGAGAGGAGATTCTGCTATTTCTGTCCTTCCTTGGAAAGTTCTCTGTCATATAATGCCTTTTTTTGCTGGGATTTACAGCCTGCTCTTGCAGTATGCAGTACTGCTGTGCACTTTAACAACAGAGTGCATTTATGCAAATCAGAGTGCATTGATGCAAATCTTCCCATGCAGTATTCTGCGAGTGTTCAGACTGTCAGAGCCTCATTTAGTAGTTGTGTTTTCTTTCTGTACTTACACAATGGATAATTTTTTTTTTCTCCCTCAACAATTAAGTGCAAGCCAGAAATAATGCAATTCAAGATAAAGGGGAATCCAAAAATACTTGCCCAAGGAGTATAACTGAAGCTGTAAAATTAGGTTGCAGATTGAACCTTTGGAGAGCAACGTTGGTCCCTGGCATTGGTGGCATAGGGGGACTTTGGTTTTGGCGTGACCTTGTGTGTTAGTGGAGTAACAATGGCATGCTGGTGTTCATTAGTAATAGATCTCGAGTGATTGCCTCCCCCCACCCCCAAGACCTGTTGATTACTAATCAGGGTTGCCACTGACGTGACACTTCAGAACAGAACAAAAGCACTTGATGGAAGTCCACTAGCCCTGATGGATTTTTATTTTTTTTTTTAACTTTCAAAATATGTAAGTTTATACAAACATACGACAAGAAATGACCAAAAAAGAAAATACAAAACATCAGATCAGTTGACACAAAATATGCATCCCGATTAGAGATCTACAAAATAAGGAAGAGAAGGGGGTACTGGGGAAAAAAACCAGGAAAATAATTCCACCCCGTTACAAGAGCAAACTCGCTGTGAATCAGTTCCTCAGAGGAACTAGTACTAAGCTCAGCAGGCACCTGCGATTTGAAGAGGAGATACATCTGGTTTAGCTAAAAGCTGCAATAATTAAGGGAGGAGGAATAGCCTAGTGGTTAGAACAGTGGACTATGAACCAGGAGACCAGCGTTCAAGTCCTGCTGTCACTCCTTGTGACCTTGGGCAAGTCACTTTACCCTCCATTGCCTCAGGTACAAAAACTTAGATTGTAAGCTCTCTGGGGATAGAGAAATACCTACAGTATTTCTGTAAAAAAAAATAAAAATCTCAGCAAGCATATTGAGAGGTTTTAAATACAGCACGACACAGCAAGATACTTGAGGGCAAAAGTTGCCCCCTTGTTTTGTACTTAATTCTTCATTGATAGAGGGTGGTTTTTTTTCCCCCACATAATTTTTATTGAGCGCTGATGCATAATAAAGAAACAAAAACAAGGGTAAGGATTGTAATATGTTTAACTTGTCATATGAGAGACATCTGGGTGGGTTCTTATCCTGGCACCCACAAACTCCTTGTTCATTACGCGAAAGAAAAGACGCATAATCGGATTTTTATCAGGTTCCAGGACGAGTAACCAGCAAAGTCCCTTTTGAAGTTGCAATAATAGACAACGCCTCCAGTTGTTGAGTGATAATTTGCAATGGAGGAGATAATTTAGAAGCATACATTGCCTTTACAGTAGGTGGTAAAGCTTCAAGAGAAACTTAAAAATTCTGTTCAAGAATTTTTAAATAATTCCAACCTTAAAACATTACTGAAATGAGGAAAATTAATGGCGAGCTAGATTCTGAAGTTTCAATTTTTCTGGAGGTAATCACACTGTTTTTAACCACTGAAGCCTTATATTCTCCAATTTTCTGAAACAAAGTAATGTTGGAATCCACCAGAGACTGAATGGTCCCTTAAGTGGTCTCCATTTTGTCTTGCATTTCTTGAAAGTTCATCTTAAGGTCGACAACATCCTTAACCTGGTCCCTCTGGAGATCCTGTATGGCTTGTAAAAGAGGAGAGAAAACTACTATCCTCATTTGACTGCTTCCCTAAATCCAGTTAGAATTGGGCTTGGCTTGTATCTGATGGCAATGGATACACAGAGCAGAAGCAGTCTGCTAGAGGCAAGGAAACATCAGAGCTTGCAGTATTTTTGGCAGGGGGGGGGGGGGGGGGAAGCATCCAAGCTGGGGATCTGCAGTCCTCTTCCAGCTCTTCCAGCCCCAGCTCTCCGGACATCACAGGTGCCGAGGCCATCAAAGCACAGCCGCACTGTTGGAGCTGGCATCAGTGTAGCTGCTGCAAGGAGATCGACTTCAACACCTGAGACGTCTTCAGCACCTGTCGCGCCCAAAAAGGCCCGTGACCTCAATACCAGCCGCAGTGTCCCAGGCTGACCCTCCAGATTGATAGCACAAAGAAAGCTCATTGGACCGACTATGGTGTCCTAGGAAGGAAAAGCCCGGGGAGATCTCTTGTGTTTAGACATTCCAAGTGAGTAAACCTCTCCTTAAAAGCAATATTTAAAAGCAGCTTTTAGAACGACGCCAGCGATTTCCTGCAGAGAACAGAATCTGCTCTTTCATTCAAGGTGCGAGCTTGCCGCCCTGATTGATTTTAGTGAAAGAAATGGAACCTTTTCAACAGTTTTCTTTGAAAAGCTGCTGGTCATGCAGAGTTTGATAGATAAGTGGTTTACACAGGCTAACTGAACTTGTTTTCCCTGTTGTCCTGTAGCAACAATAACCCCTTTAATGTTGAAGTTGTTTTGGAACAAGGCCAAATGCGCTTATATGTATATAGAACACCGTGAATGTTACTAACTGGGGTTACTTCTTGGTTGACGGTTTTTGTGTTGGGTGTTTTGTATACTGTATCTGTAGCGAAGTTCTGTGTACAGTGCTTTACGGTTGAAAAATTGAACATCATCAGTTTTGCATTTGGTGAACTTTTGTCCAGTTGTGTGAAGTTTGAAAAAATTGATTGTAAAGTGCACTTGACTTTTTTCAGTGATTTTGGAACTTAGTGGCTTGAATTTAAGAGTAAGCCCTAAGGCGGCACTGTAAATCCTGTATTCTCTTGATTGTACCTAAGACTAAGCTTGGCTTCCATTGTTCTTCCTTTTCTAGTTAAGTTAGCTGGTTACATGCTAACAGATGGGTATGCATCCTGATTTTCTGTGTGCAGACAACTGCTGGGATACTGATTTGCAGTACATAACGAGGCCGGTGACAGGCTACAGAACAGCAGTAATTCCTAAGTAGGATCCTGCTTCTCCTTGCCTAGTGTCTCTTAATCATTTTAATATCCTCACTAACATTCAGTTGAAGTGAAAACATTTTTATTTTTGGCTGTCTTGTGTTTATTACTTCGTTAACTATCCCACTTCATGTTTGACTGATTACCAATCCAGTTATTCTGTGTTCTGCCAAGGTAAAAATGTCTATCTGGAAGAACAAGTTACTTGTTCTATTTTTCAAGTTTAAAAATGATGCCACATGTACCAAGAACATTTAAACTCTGAATAAAATCAAAGCCATACCTCATTGTGTATTCTTGTACAAATATGTGGTTTTCTCACCATTTTCCCCACTTCTGCACTGTTGAGTAATTTACAGAAAACAGGATTAGTCCATGCAAGGGAAGTACTAGAAATTTGATGTGCTTGGGTCTTTTTAGAAATCTCTGTAACTGGTTTGTACAAAAGCAGATAATCCTATGATGTGTAAAGATCAAACTTTGGTGCTAAAATGTGTACAAAAGCCTTTTTTTTTTGGGGGGGGGGGAGCAAGGGGGCCATGAATACAGAAAATGGTGATGGATTAAATGATGGTAACTTTGAAACAGCCGCACGGCTGCAGATGGACGCGTGTTTGCCAGCTCACGGCCAGAGATGCGGCCATTTTATAACATAAGCGCGTATATGCACGCATGTTATAAAACAAGTTGAACGTGCATAATTGCACCTATTTTTAAATGGATGCGCGCTTGTGCACGCAAATACCGCATCTACCGCATAAGTGGGGGAATTTTATAAGGGCCGCGAACAGACACCATACCCTGTTTTCCCAGTTCATTCCCAGTTTGCCCAGACAAAGGACGGGACTTCCAAACCCTCCCACATTTAATAGCCTTCGTTTCCCCCTGTTAGCCCCTACCCTTAAAACCCCTCTGACTAGCCTAGATGTTTTTGTTTTTGTACTTACACGCTATCCATAGCAGTAGAAAAGTAAGGTGGCAGGGGATCCCGGCACGTGCCTGTGCACATACGTATTTCCGCGCACATCTCTTGGGTTTTCCCCTGACACGCCCGCACCCCGCCCAGACCATGCCACGCCCTTTTTTTCTGAACTTCCGACTTCCATGCATAGCGGGAGAAACTCGCGTACATGGGGGCTTTTAAAAATGGTGTAGCATGCACTGGTCCCACTTGTGCGCGTACCTCTCGGCTTTGGCGTGCGTAGGGCTTTTAAAATTCACCCCATCGAAGAATATGCTTAGGTGCTTGAGGTAAGCCACAGGTCTCCAGCTTTACTTTCAGTTTCTCCCAAAACTTTAAGATCTTCCCTGTTCATCCCGCATTTACGTGAATTCTGTTTTGGGTTTTCCCTCACCACCTAAATTCGTTGTGGGTTTTTCTCTTACCGCTGTAGGGAATCATCTACAGTTTTCAAGTCTCAGAATATACCTTTCTTTTTTTAAATCGGAATAAATAAAACAGCCACTTGTTTGTCAAACTTTTATTGGAATTGAGTTAACGCTTGTAAAAGTTAAATGCAGTAGTTATCAGGATTCACATTAATATAGTAAACATTTAACAATTGTCTCACATAAGAGTGCAGACACCCTCTCCTGGTTTTGCATGAGAAAGCAGGTTTTACACTCAGTCCACGGGCTAATACCCTGCACACAGTCACAAAGTCTGTGCAGCATTCTTCGATAGGAGGGCAAGATAAACCTCTAGGGCCCAGGGTGCAAAATGCTGAATAAATAGGCTAGACACTCCGGCTGAGTATTCCAAACTCAGCTTCACTGCACATCTTCCAAGGTAATAAACTGGCACCAGGTGCTCTTGATTCTGGGTCATATCATGTCCAAAAAGTGGATTCTGAGATGCTTTTACCCTCCAGGACGTGGAACGATAAGAATCCCGGGTGGGCGGAGCTATCCTAGGTCTGATGGAATCCCTTCCTCGACCATGCCTGAGGTCCAGACGAACTTCCAAATCTCCAACATGCCAATCCTTTTCTCCCAGGGTAGAGGCTCCAGTGGGGGTCTCCGGGTGACTCTAAACTTCTTACTCCCAGCTCTCCTCTCAAAATGGCAGGTCTGAATCTTGCAGGCTGAAAATTCCTGCAGCAAGGAAACTGTCAGTTCTTCTGCTTTCCCCCCACCTACTGGGCTTGAAGGGTGGCAGCAAAAACGTCCTCATTCAAAAGGCAAAAATACAAAAAAACCCAAACAAACCAGGACGCTTATGCAGAGTCACCACTGATCCTCCACTGGGTGTGAAATGGACGCAGCAGGCCCTTTTCTTCCTCTCTCCTTCCCAGGGAAGAGCTTTTCCCTTCCTGCGCCAGGACCAGGGGTTCACAAACGTGACTTTCCAACAGAATAAATCACTTACTCAAAAACCCGAGACAGACCCTGCCTGAAAGGTTGTGTACTGGAAAGGGTATATGCCTCTTTCCTTTAACTATGTCTCTAGGCATGAAGCCTAGAAATAGACAGAGGAACACAAAAAGAGACCTCCGTTAAAAGGCCCCGTTCTCCTCTTCCCCTGCTGTTATGCACACAGGGACTTCCGCTCCAGCAGTCTCACAGGCACGTTCCGCTCCTTGCTTCCTAACCCGTGTCCTAGTATAGGGCCATCTATTGGCGATCACAAGGGATTCACCCTAAGAAAAGTATACAGTCGGCGCTTTACAAAAATTAATAAGACACTTGCATATGAAATTTAACTTAAAATTGCAGTTTGCAAAAATATCACAGTCTTTTCCCAACATTAATGAGATTAAGCAGCCCAAACCTTATTTCTTCAACAGTATTTTAGATATAAAAGCCCACCTTTTTATGGCCATGTTCAGGTTTTTCCTGATGTCTCAAGAGAGACACAAGCTAAAAGAAAGCTGTTGAGCTTGAAATCTGAAGTCCTAGCACTGGGCGTTACTTTTTTCTTAAAATTCCCTTGTAAATGTATTGTAGAATTTCAAGGGAATAAGTATATATTTTTGGATCCTGTTCATGTAGAAACTTTCATTTCTGATAAAAAAAAAAAAAAAAAATTTCTTGAATGTTGATAATTTAGACAATATCTGAAATGTTTACCACTCCTATTATGTGGACTTGTTCGTGAAGATGAGTTGTGAATTGTAGTGTTTTCTTTTTCTTAAATTATTGAAGATTTGCTTTGTTTTATATCATGTAATATTGATTAATACTGAATAAAACCACCTGAGGAAAGGTTAAACAAGTTAGGGCTTTTCAGCTTCAACAAGAGTTGCCTCCGATGGGATATGATAGAGATTTGTAAAATCGTGAGTGGAGTGGAACAGGTAAATAGTGGAGTGGAACAGGTAAATAGGGTATCTACCTTTTTAAACAATATTATAATTAGAGGACACGCCATGAAACTAACAGCAGGTTTAAACCAAATTTGAGAAGTTTATGTATTCACTCACTGCACAATCAAGCTGTGGAACTTGTTGCAGAAAGATATGATCAAGGCATCTAGTGTACTGGGGCTTTCAAAGAGTTTGAACACATTCCTGGAAGAGAAAGTCCATAAACCATTATCAGCCAGAGACTTAAAGCTACCATTTATTCCTGGGAGTGAACAGCAAGGAATAAAATTACACTTTGGGATCTTCCAGGTACTTGTGGTCCAAAGTAGTCACCGTCAGCATGATTTATTTTCTCTTCCTATCAAATACTGCTTTGCAAACTACCAATTCGGCCTCTTCTCCCGCCCCTCCCCCTCCCCCACTACCACAAGCACATACTTTCTGTGAAGGAAATGCTTCCTGATATTACTCCTGAATCTAACCGCTTTAAGCTGCATGCTGTTGTTGAAAAATTTTAACCTTTATTGTTTTGCTTACTAAGAGGGTCATTTATCAAAGGCTTATCGCACGCGATACGGCAGTATCGCGTGCAGTAAGCCTCTATCGCATGCGAAAAGGGCCTTTTCGTATGCGATATCATGCAAATTAGGGGCGGGGAGGAGTCGGTGGTGTCTTCGCTGCCGGCGATAATGTCACTAATATTATCGTCAGCGGTGGCGCTTTTCGGTGCGAAAGGCGGCAGCCGGTGCACCACTGTGGTGCGAGGGCCGCGGGCTTTCGCAGGCCCGCCCCCCCCCCCCCCCCCCCTGTTTTCGCTGGATTCATCATTCTGCGAAGAATGATGAATCCAGGCCTAAATTTTTTTTTTCCAAGTTATTTGCATTTCCCTCTTGGTTGCACTGGAGTGCTGTTTGAGCTAAAGAGTTGGAATGCATCTTTCATGAGGCAAAAGTGCTGGACTGTTTATATAGTGCAGATCCTCTCCAAGCAGCAGCTTCTTATGGTCAGTCAGCCAGCACACGTAGAAAGCTCCTTAACCTCCTGTAGAGCCGTTCTCAAATTTCCTGAGAGATCTGTAGTGGTCTGCAACTCTGCGCTGTGTATTTGCCCCCCATATGTTTGGCGTGTAATAGTAGATTGATATATTTCTTTTCATCAGCCTTCAAGATGAAGCAGCTTGAGTAAAATGAAAAGTAGCATTGGAAATAGTTTGACTACCCTTGAAAGGAATTAAGCTGCTTCTTAAATTACTAAGAGCATACTGTTGGTGTACTGGGCAGATGCAAGAACGGCCAAACCGGTGTTGCTGAAGTCAGCTTCATTCTCGGCAGTCCTTTCAAACAGAGTATCATTCATGTATGACAGAGACTAAAACCATATGTTTTTTTATTAGGTGTGACATAATTTAACTGTTGAATCCTGAGGGAAGATGTTTCTTTAACTAATTTGTAGCTTAGAAACTTCACCTCATTCAGGATAGGACATAATAAAACTTTTCTTTAATGGAAAAACCATTATGCATTTTCTCTCTTTTGATTCTGTACATCTCTGAGTGTGTGTGTGTGTGTATACAGGAGTGTAAACATTCTTTAGAACATTTGGGTGGAAGCCAAAATTTTTATGAGCCAGGACAATTTTCTTTCTTGATTATCTTTTTTTTTTTTTTTGCTCTTTGTGGGTTTTTTTGTTTTTGTTTTTTTTATTGTGAAAATTAATTTATTGATCTTTTTATGGGGCTAGGGTGAAAACAGTGGTTTTTTTGGTCTCCCTCTGCCTCTTATCTATTTATTTAAATATATATATGCCATCTCCCTGGTGTTAGGAGAATGCTCAGTGTGGTTTACAAAGCTGTACATTGCGTGATAAAAAGAAACACAAAACCAAGACACACACAAACAAGTTGCCGGCATAATTAAAAAACTGATTGGCCTTCAAGCAACAGAATTGTCCCTGTCATCTTTTCAGCCCTAGTGCTGTCCCAGAGCAGAATCAAAATAAAAAAACCCCCCAAAAAAAAAAAATCCCTTAACCTTTTTCTAAGGATTAAATAATCGGTCTCATATTGTGCCTCAGTAGGTACATTGTTCCTCGGTAGTGGAGCAACGACAGAGAATGCCCGTGATCTCTTTTATATTAGACATATTTCTCGAAGAGAGAATGATTTAAAAAAAAAAAAAACAGACTTGATAGGATGGAAGCTCCCGCTTAGGGGTTTGCCACTCTTGGCTGTTAATCAGACACGGAGACCCCATAACCCTCAGTACCCGAAAGGGTAAGGGCTAGAAGTTAAAACTTTGCTATGGCCTTTGTTGGATTGCCGATGCAAATAGGGGCTCTGATTGCTCTTCTTGCTGCTAAAATTTGGGGAGTTTAGGGATGTATTTGGAAGGCAGGCCAATATGAAATATATTTGAATAATCGATGAAGCTAACTGCTAAGAGCTGCATCACCAGTCTCCAGGCCTGTTTAAGTACAGGCTCAGCTGCTTCACCAGCCTCGGTTTTCATTCGCCCCGCATAGATCCATGTTAATATGGGGCCCCGGCGTCATGGTTGGGATCAAGTCTAACCCTTGAATTTCTGATTTCTCCTATCATAGGCGCACTGACGTCATCCACTGCTGCTGGAGCTGAATGCCAGGTTTTCTACAGCCACGTTTTGAACGCATGATTTCAATTTTGTGGCTGGTAATTACCGACTTACTCTTCCTGAACCACTCGGTTATAGCCACCAAACACCTACTTAGCTGCTTTATGGCCAGGTTAGAGTCCTTTCTCAGGGGAGCAATTATTTGGACATCATCAACATATACATGACTTTAACTGCTTATAAGCAAAGGGCCCCCCAAACTCTGTCCTCGAGGTCCACAACCCAGTTGCCACAGTAAATATGCAGGTGGTTATCTGCATGCACAGCCTTCACTGTAGGCAAACATCCTTCATTGCAGAAATCCTGAAAACCCAACTGGATTGCGGCCTTCAAGGACCGATTTTGGAGACCTCTGGCTTATAAGCTGTTAAAGGTGACATACAAAAATGTTACAAAGTAAAGGTGAGAGAGAGAGAAGCACCCCACAGCCTGAACTTCCTGGGATAAATGTAGCACCCCCTTGCCCTTATTGTAGCAATAGGATCCATCAGAGAAAGAGTGAATAGCCTCCCCAATCAGACTCTGCCTTCTACACCTGTCAAGCAAAGTCATGTGATGAGCCAAATTGAATGCACTTGACTGATCCAATAACACGTTTGCTGTTGGAACATTATGATTCAGACAATCAAGGATGTCATCCATTACTTCTAGCCTTTGTTCATCTCTTTCTCTCCCCAACTACTTATTTCCCTCCTCTGCATCCTCTCCTCTATGGGCAACAGTGATCCATATGCCAACCACAATGAAAATGATGCATCTTTGGCATAGGTCAGCAGCACTTAGAAAGTTTGCTTTGACTATAGTAGCAGTGGCTTCTTCTGTTCTCAGCCAGGTACCAAATTTTAGATGCTTAGTGACCATGAATCCAGAATCTTTCCATCCTTGTTAATTGTGTGTGCAGGGCACACCTAGCCAGTCATGTTTTCGGGATATGAATATGTATGAGATAAATTTTGCATGTACAGAGTTTCCATTTTATATATAAAATGTATAAGTGCATGTATACATTATGAAAGGGCTTACCAAACCTGTCTTGGGGATCCTACAGCCAGCTGGGTTTTCAGGATCTCCACAATGAATATGCAGTAGATACATTTGCATATCATGGAGACTCTGTATATACAAACTTAGCTCATGCATATTCATTTCGGAGGTCCTGAAAACCCAACTGGCTATGGGACAGGTTTGGAATGCCCTGCACCATATTCAGAAGGTCAGAGAGCAGTAAAAAGTTATTTGAGTAAATGTATGTGGATAACTTTAGCTGAATATTCAGCAGACAAGCCTCCCGATGAATAAACTCATCCTGTTAACTTTATCCTCATAACTTTAGCCATTCTCTTGAATATACATGGGTAAAGTTACCTGGATAACTTTAAACTTAACTTTGCAGCAAAGTTGGTAGCAGACATGATGAGCATTGCTGTCAGAGCAATCCTGGGCAGCGCTGGAGTGTTACGGCATTACTGCTCCAGCTAGCCGTGGAGCTATGGAATGTTCTGGGTGGAGAGGGGGAGAGAAAGGAAGCTTAGACCCATGACTTATCATATGGTGGAGGGGCTCCTCGTGCCACTATGGCTGGGAGTCTTTACATTTTGGATGGTTAGGGGGAGGGGGGGGGGATGCGGATTGGGTGCTTCACCCAGACTGCTTTTTGAGTATGCTCGGGACTGGTAGGGTGGTGAATTGGGCATGCTAGCCTGAAAATGTTTTTTGTTGGTGTTTTTCTTTTCAAAGATAAAAGTGATCTGGGTACACATGTTGGTTTAACGTTAGGACTGCTCTGTAGCACGACTAGACTTATCTGGATAACCCCGTATATTAGAATTATATGTCCTGCCCTCAGAATACACCCAGCTTGTATGGATAAGTTGTATCCTGGTAATGACTTGCTTGGATAAAATTTAGCTACCGTAGTTACAGGAGAGGGAAATTGAAACCTCAGGGTTTGAATGGGTAATTTAAGCTTTCCAAATAAACCCCCTTAAATATGGACCTATATCTGTTTAAAGAAAACCAGTATGTGTGTGTGTATGTGTGCATATGAGAGAGAATATGTGAAGTGCTAAAAGGCAGAATATAAATCCATCAAATAAAATAAATAAATAAATGTGTGTATATATATATATATATATGTGTGTGTGTGTGTGTGTGTGTATATATATATATATATATATATATATATGCAATGGTATAGCACTGAAATAATGTTTTCTCCTCTGGCCCGTTCAACTTATAGAATTAAACCCCACTTTAGCTATTTTTCTCTAAACAAACATTTGCTGGGACAAATTATTAATGATTTTTTTTATCGTAGTGAAAAAATTTATTTTTCAGTATTTTGGGATATGATTTAATTGGTATGGATTTTAATTGCACTGCGGTTTGCAAGAATGAAATAGTAAAGGTCCAGCAAGAAAACTGGCAAGAGGAAGAGATAAAAGCCACACCCTACAGTTCTACAGAACAGCCCTGTGGTTTTCTTTTATCCCTCTCCCATTTTCTTGCTGAATCTTTACCTTTGTCATACAGTAAGTGGAAGAGCTGGGGGTTGGGACAGAATCCTATGTATTCCCATATGTTTAGAGTCCTTGATGCACAGTTTGAGTGTTGATCCTGGTCTGAACGTAATGTTGTATATCTGAAAGAGCCACCTTCAGCCAGAGATGTGAATTTTCTGGAAACATTTCCTCAGAAAATTGTACAATGCAAATTTTCCTGATGTCCTAAATAAATTTATGATCTGACTTGGTATGTTGTTTGACCTATATGCTATGCTTAGTGCTCCCTACCATATTAATTTCCTATGCTATATCCCTTAGGTTTTCATGTAGGAAGGTTTTAGGGGGGGTTGTGAGGAACTGAAGCAAATCACTGTCAAAATGAAATAGAGCAAATTGCAAACTTAAAAAGTAGCAATTCACTAGGACCGGATGATATTCATCCCAGAGTTCTGAAAGAACTCAAATATGAAATTGTAGACCTCTTACTAGTAATGTGTAAGCCAACATTAAAAATAGGCACAGTTCCTGAAGACCAGGGAGTGGCCAGTGTAAGGCCAAGTTTTTAAAAGGGCTCCAGGGGAGTTCCAGGAAGCTGTGGATCCGTGAGCCTGATGAAGCTGGGCAAAATGGAAACCCAGCTGCTGCCTGTATAGCTAGACATGGCTTAATAAGGAAAGAGCCGTACCAATCTACTAGATGTATTTGAAAGTGTTAATAAGCATGTGGATAAAGGTGCGCTGGTTGATGTAGTGTATTTGGCTTTTCAGAAATCTTTTGACAAAATCCATCAGGTGAGACTCCCCAGGAAATTAAAAAAGGTATGGGATAAGGAGGCAGGGTCCTATTGTGAATTGGTAACTGGTCAAAGAGTAAGATTGAATAGTTTTCCCATTGGGGAACAATAAAAAGCAGGGTTCCCCAGGGATGTTTCCTAATCATTTATGAATATTGTAACAGCTCACGTGGTCTTGAACCATAGTAGAGCTGGAGGACAGAACACGCTGGACTCGAGCCTTTTTTTGATAGAGCGGTACTTTATATACACCACATATAAATGTAGTAACATGAGTAGTCAGTAACTCTTACAGCAGGAGCTGCTTTCTTCTCACAAAGTAAAAGTTAAAACTCATAGGGGTGAACTTTAAAAGCCTGGTGCACGCCAAAGCCAGGAGATATGTGCAAAAGTTGGGCCCGCCCGCATTTTAAAAGGCACGCGAGTATGCGCGTATCTCCCTGTATGCGCCCATAACTTTTTTTTTCCCCTGAAAAATGGGCAGGGCGTCGGCGTGGTCTGGGCAGGGCATGGGCATTCCAGGATTTATGAATGAAGCCAGCGCGCAAATACAGGCACAAGCGCGCGCCAGGTTCCCCTGCCATGCAAATTTACTTCTGCTATGGATGGCATGTAAGTCCTAAAACAATAACAACTAGGCCAGTCAGCGGGGTTTTAAGGGTAGGGGCTAATAGGGTAAACGAGAGGCTAATTAACTTGTCGTTTTAGGAAGTCCTAACCTTTACCTGGGTGAACTGGAAATGAACCGGGGAAACTGATAATCGTGTTGGCGCACGTCTACTAAAATCCCCCCACTTACATGGTAGAGATGGCGTTTGTGCGCAGAAGTGCGTCCATATAAAATGCGCACATGTACGCGTGTCCAGCCTATTTTATACCATGCGTGCATATATGCACATATGTTATGAGATAGCCACGCCCTGTGGCACGAGCCAGCATACATACGTCCATGTGCGCCCAAGCGGCCATTTCAGAGTTACCACCACAGTTAGGACAGAAATGTTGAAGGAGCTGCTTTCTCCTTATCTCTGGGGCCTGCAGTTCCCAGCTGGGCCCAAACACTTATCCTTATGCTTAGGGTAAAGCCCTAGAAACAGACTTCCCTTCTGAGCTGGCTTAAGGTGGACTACTCTAAATACCTGTCCTGCTCTTTTAAGGGGTGTCAAATATATCAAAGGAAGCAATGAAGGAAGTGATCAAATTTGTAGATGACACAAACATTCAAAGTTGTTACAACACCAGCAGACTGGGAAGAGCTGCAGAAGGATCTTGCAAGAGTTGGTGATTGGGCATCTCAGTGGCTGATAATAATTAATGTGGGCAAGTACAAAGTGATGCTCATAAGCAAACATAATCCCAACCATAGGTACACAACGGTGTACCTATGTATCCCAGTAAAGGATCTCAGAGTCACTGTGGACAATAGATTGAAATCCTCAGCCCATTGTGTGGCAGCTGTCAAAAAGCAAGCAGAATATTGGGAATGATGTGGAAAGGCATGGAGAACAAAATAGCGAATATCGTAATTCCTCTGTATTGATCCATGGCCGCGACCACACTTTTAAGAATTGAATTCAATTCTGGTTGACCCACTGCAAAAAAAAGATAAAATGGAACTAGAAAAGATACAGAGAGACCAAAAAAAAATAAAGGGATGTTAGGCTCTTTTATGAGGAAAGGCTAAACAGATGAGGGCTTTTCAGTTTGGAGAAGAAGTGACGGAGACGGGATGTGGTAGAGGTTTATAAAATCATGAGTGGAGTGAAACAAGTAAATAGTGGGCAGTTATTTGCCCTTTCAAATAGTACTAAAACTAGGAGATATCCTATGGAAACTAATGGGTAGCAGATTTAAAATAAATTAGAGAAAGCTTCCCCCCCTCCCCCACTCCACGTATGAATAAGCTGTGGAATTTGGCATATACCGGGTACTGGTGACTCAGACTGGCTGCTCTTGAAGAAGTTTGACTCAGCATGGAACTGCTTCTGTTCGGAGTAGCCAGCATTTGATTGGGGAGGAAATATAAATAAAGACATGTATTATTTATACTGAAACAAATTCCAAGCTTTATGTGGAAAGAAAGTATTTTAATTGGAAGACTTGTAAAAATGTAAATACAGCACAGTAGCATGAATTTCTCTTACACTGCTTAAATTTTAGGGGAAAAAAAAAAATCCAAAGGCACTGAAAACTATTGAGTCTCATTTCAGTACTCACAAAGAACGGTGCATGATATACCATAACTGTCCACTCAGCTACTTCCACAGAGTTTAACTTCCTTCCACTGAGGTCATTGCAGCACCTTTGTTTTCACTGTTACTATCTGCAGAGTTGGAGCACTAATTAATTAGTTGAAAAGATAAAGTAGAAGAGGCACAATATCTACATTTTTGGACAAATTGATACACAGAAAGAACACAGGTCCAGACATACAAAAGGGCTGTAAGATATATACGTAGTAATACAATTTTTTTTAATACCTTCTCACTTCCAGAATTGTTTGTATGTTCTATATGAGAAAAATCATACAAGATGGTAAAGGGGTAATAATCATTGCAATAAAAAAAATACTTCCTAAGCATATATGGGAAAAAAAAAAAGTGAAATTGTGTGCTCAGAATCACAAAACGTAATCATAGAAATAAAGTTAATATATCATTAAAAAAAACACCTTGATAAGAGTAATTCACATTAGATTCACTATCAAAGTTGTAGGAACCATTCTGACCAAGTGCTGAAAAAAAACTGGTGATTTCTCAGGAAAATTGTCTAACTTGGGTCATGTTTTGTGCCCTTAAGGGGTGGATTAATGAACAAAACTGAAATTGTATCTGGCACAGCTATGAAAGTATGGTGAAATTTACACTTACCTCTTAATTTCCTTTCCTTTAGTCTTAGCAGACTAGTCCAAATAGGTGGGATGTGCCCCCTGGCCAGCAGATGGAGGCAGAGACAAAATTCAAGAGCTGACTTCACGCCCTATAAAAGGCCTGGTGCTGCCTCAGCGACTCAGTATATTATGCCAAAGCTAGAAACCAACCAGGAGCCATTGTTAGTTTTGATTTCCACAATTGTCATTATAACCAGAACCCAGTACCATCACCAGAGTCTCCTTCTTGGATACTACAACTGTCTTTCCAGAGGTTCTGTCTTCCTCTTACTCCATTAGAACCTTCTTTAGGCTCTAAGATATATTTATTTATTTGAACACGGTACTAAACCTTCTAAAAACCAGAACCTGGCCGGAGCTGGAATAAGAAAGGGCAGTAGAACTTTATTTTTTGCTTTACCAACTGTGACTATCATAGTTACTTTGTAACTATTTTGCATATATTTAAAGAACAGGAATGTTGCAAAAATACATATACCATGAAGGTTGCCTGCATCTATTTTTTTAAAGGCTTCTTGATACAGACATTTTTATGCCCACACTAATATTCCCAATATCTTTTCCTGTAGGAGGAAATGAGATTGTGATGCATGTCTTGTGTTGGGCTTCCTCTCTGCACCTGAACAGACTGATAAAGGGTGCTAGACTAGCATGTGCTGGAGTAGGCCCAAACTGTTCTCGTAACCTTTAATCCTGCGTGCCTTGATTAGTGATGGCGAACCTGCGACATGAGTGCCCAAATTGCATGCCAGGCAGTTGAGAATCTGGCGGAGGTATATGGGATGCTGCTCTCCAGACTAGAATTGCTCGCATTGTTGGATTGAGCATGGGACTGTGAGCTAGCATGCGTTCACAGTATCTTTGGAAGTCCTGCCTTTTCTCTCCCATGGGGAATTCATCAACCTGGTGATTCTAGAGGCTTGGTAATTTATGGTACCCGAGCTCAAAACATTTCCCCATAATCATCTAGTTTTTTTACGATGGGGACTATCCAGTGGTAGCAATCAAATTGGTAAATTGCTGGATTTCTAAGAAACTGAACACGGTTTGAGTGAATGACAAGAGACAAACTGAGAAGGGCGCCTTTCCAAGATGAGTTTGGAGTGTGTGCTAAGTCCCAGGCTATGCCATCTGAAAATCCTGTTTTCCAGCAGGTACATACTCGCTCTTAATTTTATGAGATTCATTTCTGACATGTGCAAGTCAAATGGATCGAAAAGTTATGGTTTGTTTCCATCCCATACAACACTATGTTATTGGCAGAATGGTCTCGGCTGAATTTCTTGGCATTAGTGCTTCTGCAGACATCACAGCTGCAGTCTTGCAGTGCGACAGGTTCCAGCTAAGTGGGCAAAGTATGTGCCCCAGGTGCATGGGCACACACTGTAGGCCTGTGAAATAAACTGCACGAACGCAGCAGTGTGGAGGAGGCCACTATTGCTACTGCCACCTGTTCAGTGCCATTATTTGGTAAGGAACTAGAAGCACTTCTTGAAATAAGAGTTGGAGGCTTCAGATGGGAATAACACTTCATTTTCAGATCATTCAAGCAAAAATACAATTGAAACAATTTAGGCTGAGGATTATGATGAGCCCAAGACAGTTCAAGTAACAAATGTATTTTTTATTATTATTTTATTTCATGGAGCTTATCATAAAATTACATTAAGATATATTATACCTTGCTGTCTGTCTCTGGTTAACTTCTGAATTCCACCTAGATAGTGTTTTGATTTTTTTTTCCTGTTTTTTTAGATGATTGTGAAATAGTTTTGTGTGAACATGTAGGCTGATGATATAGTTTACCATTTGTTATCTTGAGGGGACCCCTAGAATATAAAATGATTGTGAGCTGGCTGCAGTGCTGGAAACCAAATCTGCTGGAGCTCATTATGGAAGTGATGGTCAGTTCAAGTAGGAAGGGAGAGAAGACTACTGATGTGAACTGATGTGCCCCTCCCCCCTCTACTTTCCAGGGAAATGGAGCTGAGGGTAAGTCACTGAGAATAATTCTGTCTAGTTCAGTTGTCCTCATCCTTGTGGCTGAGGTTCACCAGACCAGTCTGGTTTCCAGGATGGGATTCTCACAATGAATATACTTGTGATATAGGTGCATTCACTGCCTCCACTGCAGACCTCCACTGCAGGCAGTGCTTCTCAGTCTGATCGTTAAGTACCACAGTAAAGTTTTTAGGATATCCACAATGAAAATGCCTGCAATATTCTGACATTTCTTTTCTACATTGTTCCCTCTTATAAACCTTACTTCAGCCCCAGAAGGCATGCCTGGGTGACCCTTGTGCCATCACTGGCCTGAGGGACTAAAGCAGTGCTTCTCAGTCTGAATATATATATATATATTGCAGGCATTTTCATTGTGGATATCCTAAAAACTTTACTGTGGTCCTTAAGGATCAGAAATGTCAGAAGTGGTAGACAGCAAAAAAATCTCACATTCTAACAATAAAAACAGTGCTGGTGTGTTACTTCGCCATTTCTACCTCTTGAGTGAGGAAAGTGAAAGAAAGATGAGGGGAGGTTTGGAAAGATTTTATTTTATGTTTTGATACATCTCATCAAGCATAATCATTTATGCTTTCATGTAAGCACTTGCTTGCAATGTTGACTGTCACGGTTCAGTGGGCTGGAGTCGAGGATCACCCCCGCAGAAGCGGCGCAGGGCTGCAGGGCAGGACTGGAGCTGGTCTTATGCCTAACCAGCCCCCTCCCCTGCAGGTTGAACCCTTGGGTTCTGGGGGTCGGTAGGACTTACCTTCCTGCAAACAACATGGCTGATGCTGGATTCAGATAATGGCAAGTAGGACCTGGATGCAGGCAGGGCTGGAGGCTGAGCTGGTACTGAGGGCCGACAGGAGTGGATATAGGCAGGGCTGGGAGCAAGGCTGGTTCTGAGGGTGGCAGAAGCTGGATACAGACAGGACTGGTACAGGGCAAGCAGGAAATGGATATAGGTAGTACTGGAACCCTGTACTGGCTGGGGGCTGGAACACGGTATAGGCTGGGCTCAGATGCAAAGGTAAGGCCTGGAAAGGCATACAAGTGACTGGACTGGGAAGGGCAAGACAAAGACTGGACAATGACAAGACTAGACAAGGACTATACAGAATAGGCAGCATTAAATAGTTAAGCCCAACAGGGCACAAGGCTGGCTAGGTGAACCTAGAGGACCCGAAGGCCATAAGGCTGGACAGGAAAGCCCAAGAGGGCACTGAGCATGGCTGGCGCCTGGAAAGGCACAGAGCAAGTCAGGTAGGCCTAGAATGCCACAGAACAAGGCCATAAGGCCTAGAAAGGCACAGAGCAAGATAGGTAGGCATGGAATCCTACGGAACAAGGCTAGAAGGCCTGGAAAGGCGTAGAGCAAGGCAGAAGGCCTGGGTAGGCCACAAGGCAAGGATAGCTGGTCAAGGAGCTGAAGTAACTCAGTGATGAAGCACCGAGGGAATGGACAGGCTGGATTAAGTAGGGCTGCAACTGAAGAGTCATGTGATCAGCAAGGAGGTAACTTGTGCAGCTGTGAGCGAGGCTCACTGAGGACCCTTGGTGGAGGGGAGGCTGCGCAGCAGGCAGAACCGTAACATTGATATTGTGAAATTAGTCAAGCATTCTGAAGAGCTTTTTGAGGGTTCTACCATCTTGGATTTGGATTTTAGATTTAATTGCTTGCTTTTCCAAATCCAAGCTCAAGGTGAGTTACATTTCAGATATATGAGGTAGTTCTCTGTCCTCAGAGGGTTCACAGTCTAAGGGCCCTATTTAGTAAGCATTTTTCCCGTAGACATAAAAATAGAAGAAAACCTCTAGTAAATGGTCCCGGAGAGTGAAGTGACTTGTTCAAGTTTACAGGGAGCAGCAGGCTTTCTGTTTTATTTCAGGTGTTTAATATGTTTTGATTTTGAATTTTATTTTTATTTATTTATTAATTAACATGTTTGTTTTTTATGTTTTACTTGTATTTTCTTAATATGTTTTAATTGTGATTCATTATATTTCTGTGCTTTTGCCGATTAGGAATGTTTGTTGCAACCCGCCAAGAACATGGGATTGTGTGAGCTAAAAATCAGTTAAATAGGCAGGATTTGAACCCTGGCTTCCCTGTTCACAGCCTTGTTGCTCTAGCCACTAGGCAGCTGCTCCTCACCTTTTATTCATTTGATACATAAACTGGATGCAAACTAAAATAATCTTAGTGATTTTTGTTTATTATTCAGTATGGTGTTTGGGTGAAAACTGGCTTTCATTGACTTGCATTTCTGCGCTTTTTTGCTTATAGAAAAAGTACGACTGTACTCAGTGGTTTCCTTGAGAGACCCATATGTTTTGAAATGTCATTATTTGGCAGTGACAGCTGTACAGTTATTTTGCATTTCTTTGTAGAAAATAGCTTTGGGTTACTGTTCAATTGAATATGGATATTGTGGTCTGCTAATATGACAGACTGATGGATATCTTGTTAATTAAAATGCGAAGTATGGGTACCACAGATGCCTGATGCTCTCTTGCCCTTAGGATGTTAATGTATTGTTCAGTACAGCGATGAAGAGAACAAGATTTATGTGC
The DNA here is from genome assembly GCF_901001135.1 of Rhinatrema bivittatum. NCBI lineage: Eukaryota > Metazoa > Chordata > Amphibia > Gymnophiona > Rhinatrematidae > Rhinatrema > Rhinatrema bivittatum. The sequence goes on from NC_042615.1 coordinate 308,040,080, forward strand.
CACCATAACCATCGGAAGAAGGTGACTTTTGGCTTCAAAAACGTCATTGTCTTGCTTTAATCTTTAATTAACTCTCTGAATTTGACTAGATCTGCAAATAGCAGATGGTGGAGCGGTGCCAAGTTGCAGATTCCCATCTGTTTCTCGCATATATAAATTGGGAGAGTTTAAGTTATAAAAAAAAAAAAGTTGCGTCCTCTTTTTTCGGTCCTGCCAGACCAGTCCAGATGCGTGGGTATGTGCCGTCCTGCCGGCAGATAGAACCAGAGAACATGATTTCCACTACCGTCACTCCCTGCAGTAAGGGCTGGGGCAAGTCAGTATTTCTCTGCTCCAGCAGATGGCAGATGTCTGAACTGGTGCAGCAGGCTGAAGTCTCTGTGTTCTCTTGTGGTGAAGGCATGTTTGGTCTCTTCTCCCCAGTGAAACTAGGGACCGGGCCCAGAGCTTCCAACACGCGATTGTCAGAGGTTGACTGAGGTTCCCTGCCCCAAGGGGGGCTTGCTTTTTGGGACAGGTTCCCCTGGTACTGTTGTGAAAGTGTACTTGCAGAAGTATCACTTCTCCCTATGGCACAGTAAGCCGGCAGTTGCATCACATCTCTACAGGTACACTCTTGCTAGCTGGGTTTTTCTTTGGTATATTGGAAAAGGCAGTAGTAAAAAAAAAAAAAGAAAAAAAGGCTGCATGGCTGCAGCCTGTCTTGGTACCACCCCTCTCAGCAGCTCCCCTGCTCCGAGATCTCCAGAGGCTGCAGTGGTGAAGGTCCCAGTTGCATCTGATAGCCTTGTGTGCGTCTTTCCTCACTCTGATGTTGTGCAGGCTGTGTGGGAGCCAGTGCAGCCAGGCCATTTCTTTTTGTTTGGTGTATGATGGAGCTGATAGCGGGCCTGAAGGTCATGGCACTGCATAGACACGAAGTGGAAGGAAGGAGACATTCCCCCCATGTGGCTTGGGCTTTGAATCAAGGGACCACATATTGGGGAGTGGCAGTTAGCCCATCCCCTGCTCCTGAATCTTCAGTGGCAGGAGAGGAAACATTTTAGAACCTCAGCACGCCTGGATGCCTGAGGAGGCTCTTGAGAATTCAAGAGCCTCCTCAGGCATCCAGGAGCCACCTTCTGGTTCTGTAGGATCCTGCTCTCTCTAGGGCTGATTCCTGTCCCCTGTTTTTCCACCCCAAATTGTATCCTTATGATCACCCAGGCCAGGTGTCTTCTAGGAGTGTTTCCTCTTCTGCCCCCTCATGGAGTTTCCCCAAGCCTTTTTCCTCCTACTAAGTTCTGCCTCCAGGTCCTATTCCGAAGAAACAAAGGTGGATGTGGGAGCTGGAGTGGGATGAGGTAGATTCCTTGGGTAATCTGCTTAGATAAGTTTTGAGGTAGCAGGAGGATATTGGTGTCTCATAGGATAAGGAGCCGGTCCCTTAAGTTGTTCTGAGTGTTCCTCATACCCCTTCACATAACCTGCCCCCCTCAGTTCAGCCTTCCTAGGTTGAGTGCCCGCCCTTACCAGGGATATCTCTCCCAGTGAAGGAAATTGTCATTCCTACGTTCCTTTCCCATCCTGTGCTGGAACTGTCCATTCCTTCTTCTAAGGGAGAGTAGAGTCTGGTGTGGATGTCTAAGCCAGAGAGTCCCCTCTAACACATGCACATGTCTCTGGCCAAATTTAGGGGAACCACCTTTGAGTTGGGCCTAACTTTTCTAGGGTTACCCTCCCCCGCCCATTCTGTTGGAACAGTTAAGGGTTCCTGAGGTGCCTGTGATCTTAGTAAGTCTATTCACTAAGGGCTCCGGGTACCTAGAATACCCAGCCTTCACCTGCTGGCAGTATCATTGGGTTTTGGGTGTCCTGGCATCCCTTACATTAAATGTTTTGCTTCCCTGAGGAGAGATCTCTGGAAATGGCTCTTTGTGTACAGGGTTGGTTGATCCAGTGTTAAGCTGGACCCAAAGTCTGAGAAATTGAGTCCTAGGGTAACAGGATATGAGAGCCATGGACGTACTCCCACTTTAAGGCTGGCCTGCCCAGCAGGTGTCAACAGTAAGACCTGTGCAGTAGGGCACTGCTTTGGACCTCTGTGAATGCAAGCAATAGTCACTGGAGGTCCATAGTCCATCTGGATTTGTTTAACTAGCTCCCTTTGAATGAGGGTTTTTTCAACTAGGGCCTTCGTAAGGACCCCATCAAGCGGGACCATGAAAGTACTAAGACCAGAGTGAGGGGTATCAACAAAGCTAGAAACATGCTCAGTAGCAGGTCTAAAGGTAGCCAGATATAATTTACCCATAGCAATGCCACTGAATATCCTAAGTTAGCCAAATATGTTATGCCCAGCTAGCTTAAATAGCTGGATATCTTTGAATTTTGGGCTGAAGAGTTTAATTTTGCATATGTGGTTGCATGATCTTAGGAATTTTTAAAGATATGCAGCAATCTGTTCGGTGTCTGACCTATGTGTTTCAGGCAAGGCCAAAGGTAAACAGTCTGGTGCCTTAAATCAGTTTATTGCAACATTAGTACTTGTTCGATTCACATAGCAGCTGTACATTAGAGAATAAAAAATATTTGGTTTTTGTCCTCCATCTTGTTTGGATCAGAGAGAATAGTCTCCTAAGATGTGATCTAAATTGCACCTACAGTTTGCAAGTTGCAGTCCCACATCTGCATCCCCTTGACTCCCAGGCCCTCCTCACTCTCCCCAGGTGTGGGATTGTCGCCAGAACCTTATCTAAAATTCTTGACAATAATGTGGCTTGTGATTTTTCTGGCAAATCCTGTTCTTTACTGTATATCAGATTGCCTGGTATTAAACTGCTTTGCATGCAGCAGCTCATTACCATACCTGCAATATTGTGGGTGAAATAACATGTGGTATTTAAAATACCACACATTATGGCTGCGTTAAGACATTTACCGCAGGTGTAAACACCTAACGCAGCTAAGTAAATGACCTCCTTTTAGATAGTAAACTCTTTGAAGTCAGGGAAATACCTAGATTACCTGAATGTAGTCTGCTTTGAAGTGGCTGATCAGAAACAAACAAACAAAAAAGGCTTGGCAGCTAAGCTCCAATGCAGACAGTGTGATGTCATTCAGCTGGGATAGAGAAATTAGAGCAATATGTGATGTGGTGTGAGATATTAATGTGCTCAGGATGGTTGTGTCCAATGATCTCCAAATGGAAAAACAAGTGACTGTCCTTGTCCAGGGCCCCTCCGGACCCTAGTGTGTAAGCACCCTAAGCCCAGCCAGTAGGCATCACCGGAGAGCAATGACTGGGATTCCCCGTCCCCCAAGGGCTGTGAATGCTGCTTTTGCAGCATCTCCAACCGTGGTCATTCCTGAGGAGCAGAAGCTGAGCCCAGGAGACAAACATGAGTCTTTCATGCTAATGCATGAATTTTAAATGCCTACGCGCACATGTCCGGCTGGCGCGCACTGTGCGGATTTTAAAAAGCTTTTAAAAAGCGCGTGAGTATGCACATATCTCCCAGTACACACACAAGAAAGTTTTTCCAAAAAAGGGCTGGGGCATGGGCATTCTGGGTCTGTAACCTGAAGTATGCACCTAAGTATTTACGCATACAAGTGCGTGCAGAGTCCCCTACCATGTAATTTCTGCTATGGATGGCATGTAAGTTTTAAAATAAAAAATAAAATCAGGACTAATCAGTGGGGTTTGAAGGGTCGGGTCTAATATGTTAAGAGGGAGGAAAGTTAATTAGGGGGGTTGGGAAGTCTAAATCCTTTACCTGGGCAAACTGGGAATGGACTGGGGAAACTGGTAATTGCTTCAGCGCGCATATCTAATAAAATACCCCCACTTACGCGGTAGAGCTGGCATTTGTGATCCATACAAAATTGCATGCACATGTACGTGCGTACGGCCGATTTTCTATCATATGTACACATGCGCATATGGTATAAAAGGGCTGTGTCCATTTGTATGAGCCGCCATATGCATGTACATGTACGCCAGTGCAGCTATTTAAAAGTTACCGTCTATGAGCCTAACTTTCACACCTATCTGCAGTACAGTATTTGCGTGCATGAGTGGAGGCGTGGAGATTAATACTAGTATTTTATAAATTGTGCAGTGAGAAGCATTAATGGCTATAATTTAGGTGCAAAAAAAAAAGCACTTGTGCTTAATAATCTTGAATTATACTTGGAGAAAGGTTTTCAAAATACTTGCGCTCCTATTTGGAATCACAAGTTCATCCAGTCCATCTCCAGTTCACCTAGACCCTCTAGCACTTTACCCTGAACCCCCACCAGTTCACCCAGACCTCATACTCAAAAACTGCAGACAACAGCCATGTCTGATTTCACTAGTGCGAGTCAGTTAGCAGGTGTAAAGGTGTATGAATAAGTTCAGTAATGTATACACGTACACCTCTTACAAAACAGCACCTGCCTCTGGTACTTCTGGACCCTGCCCGGAATACCCTCTAGCTGGCCCCTTTTCTCTGTCGGTGAAATGTGTGCGCCAAATGGAAAATATGCGCACACTCTTGACATTTCTAAAATAGCATATATACGAGTGTATACTACTTTCATGCGTATATCACAATTTTATGCGTGAAACCCCTTTAAAAGGCCGGTCTGAGAAAAATACTTTAATGATGAAGCATGACAATATCTTTTGACAAATGATAACTGGTTGCATCCTCATAACATTTGAATTACAGGGGTGAATTAACTCTGTGATTTTTAACCTTCATTGTCTGCCTTCCCCTGTTTGTGCTTCTTTCTGGTCTTAGAGATTTTGCTTGCAACAGTTTCTTTTTGCTGTGTTAAGATAACAAATGCACAAAGTCTTAAATTCTGTGATGTCACAAATATGTTCAACAGGCCAAACAATGATAAGCAGCAGTGCTGTTGCATACATGCATACAACCAATGTGCCTTCTGACCTGATCAGGTGAGCCACAATGAATATGCATTAGATAGATTTGCATTTACTGCCTCCATTGTATACAAATTTTGGCCACCTCTGATGTAGGACCTCCTTTATGAGAACATCTGTAATTATGCGTGCCTCTTCTTTCTAGCTACAATATGAGCCCCTTAGTGTGATAATTAATGAGCAGCATGCAGGGCATAGATAGCTGGGCCCTGCTTTGGCACATAAGACCTCTTCATCTTCTCCCCCCTGAATTTCCTCCTTTGAGTCCTTCTAGCTTTTGTCTTATCCCCAGGCTGAGTGAGACAAGAGGCCATTGCACTGAGCACTGGATGTGACTCATTCCCAGTGCCGGGAGCAGCAGTAGTGGAGCTGCTCTGGCAGGCATATGCAGCAGCCAAGGTAACTAACCGAGCTGGCTGCTTGGTTGGTTATCTTCTCCTGTACGTGTATATAGAGGAAACTGGCCCATTATGACAGGTTCCTCTTCCCCCTTTGTTTTAAAATTTGAAAGAGGAGAGACTTTGCTTCCCTAGCTCTTCTTTTGCCCATGAGTTCTCTCCCTGTCTGCATTGCTTGACCTATGGAGGTTGGTGTGCCACGTAACAAATTGATGTAGGTGTGCCTTTGGCTTGAAATGGTTAGGAAACACCGCTGTACGAGATGCAGTCAGTCATGCTTTCAAGGCTCCTGCCTGTGAGAGTTTATAGTGTAGATCAGGAGTGCTGTTTGATGTTTGCAAAATGTTGTATTTTTAAGGTACCTATGATATGCAAATGAACATGATTCTTTTTAAAATTAGAGCCACTGTAAGGAAATGTTCCCTATAAATATTTATTGTCTATTGTCTATATATATATATATATATATATATATATATATATATATATATATATATATAGCTTCTTTGCAGAGCTTGAGAACTGAATTTGGCTAACCAGTATCTAAATTTAAGCTCAGGGAATTTAAGTGACGTGCTGGAAGAACGCACAGTGAGGTATGATTGTAGCATTGAACCTGGGTTCCCAGGGTTCACGACACTTTGTTCTAACCATTAAGTTATAAATAATTATTAACATGAAAGGCTGTGATTAGTTGGAGGAGTTGGCATTGATCTGTGGGTGTTTAGCTTGAGTGTGTTTACTTGCTTGAATGCCAAGGCCAGCTCTTTGCACATCTCTTGGGAGGTTTCCTGATTGATCCGTTGTGCATACTGCAGCAGTCACCAAGAGTTGTTGCACCAAGTCAAAATTTCCTTAACAGATCAGCATGATTAATGAATTCCTTTTCATGCTGATTCTGCTCTGTAAAGATGAATGCTTATTAATAATTATAATTACTTTGGATAGTTTTCAAAATGCTAGTGGTTCATGACTTATTGGAAGGATATTGAAATGACAACTGTGTTTGTAAGGCCATACTGCCTTAAGCAGTATGGCAAATTTAGAGACAAGTTAAACTGCACCGCAGGTTTTTTAAAGCTTACTCGGAAGATCATTTTTCCCTGCATGCAAAAAAGGTGACTTTTCCTCCTCCGGAATAATGTAATGACAATAGAGCTCATATCTAGATTCCAAAACAGCACTGAACAGACTAGCGCTGATTTGATTTGTAAGCAGATAATACAGAAATGTACTGCCCCATGGGGGCTCCGTTTAATTTATGACCAAATTGATGAATCAGCAAAATGTCAGATCCTCCAAAGAGATTAAGGGTGAAGTCTAGGGATTCCAAGTAGCTGTGAGACTCCGCCATACCCCTCTGCCCCCGCCTCAAAAGATAAAATGTGGCAAAGTTTAGATTATGCAGCATCGAATATTACTTCACTCCATAAGGGCCCAATTTAGTTACTGAATTAAACGACACTTATGCTGGAGACAAATCCGGTTTGAGTATTGTAACAAATAACCTGTTCTGTAAAAGAAGTTCAACGTTGTCAAAAAAAAAAAAAAAGTTTGCTCGTTGTAAACTGCTCTCTTTTTTGTGCATATTATTACTAGGTGGTAGTATTGACATTCCCGAGTGGAAAATAAACCTTGAAAAATATTAGGAATAATTAACATGTACAATTGTTTTGGGGTATAATCTGGTCATTTAGAAGGCAACTTTCAAACTGCGCTCAGAAGTGTATTTTTTGCTTATGCCCATTTTTGAAGGGAAAAAGTTCAGTTTTGAAAATTGAGTTGGGAAAGGTACCAGCTATTTATGTGGGTACTTTTTCCTTGGAAATTAACTGTGTACTTTTTTTTTTAAATAAAAAAAAGTATTTGCTTCAGTGCTTAAGGGCCAACCCTGCCCCCAGGCATGCTTACCCTATCTGCAGGTGAAAGTATGTGTATAATGACGCAATATGTGTACTTTTAACCGCAGACAGAGAAGGCAATTTCTTTGGACTAATTTTCGACATAGTATATTAGTGTTTTTGGCACATGGTATTTATTTGCTAAATTAGGGGGTCATTTATCAAAATGCGCTAAGGCGTTTTCGCATGCGTTAAGGGCTTATCACATGCTAAAAGCCCCGTTAACGCATGCGATGAGCCCTTAACACATGTGAAACGCCTTTAACGCATGCGATAGCACCATATTGTATGGTGCGAAACAAATCCGAAAAAGAGGAGGGAGTGGACTGGGTTTACCAGTTTGCGAAGCCCTATCGCATGGACTTAACATTGATTTTAGCTACACCTTTTTCAGTAGCATTAAGCTGTACAATAGCTTGCGTTATGGGGGCAGTAAGGTGTTAGTGCATTTTGCAATGTCTCCTGAAAGGCCTGTTTTAGTAGGTTTGATGCTCCTGGAGCACCAGCCTAGCAATTGGGAGGGGGGGGGGGGGGAGAGGGAGAGACTAGCCATAATGCCCTCTCCCTAGATAGGTATTTGTATCCCTATGGGAGGTCCACCTAGTAACTCAAGGTGAGGTTTAGGTATTAGTGTAGGGGGTTAGGGGCTACTTTGACATTCAATGTGAGACATACGAACAGAACAGTGGTCTCTTGTGAAGATTTGATGACCTTCAGAGAGAGGAAACTCACCCAAAGATGAGATTTGTGCAATGTTCTTTCAACCTAGCTTGATGGACTCTCTACCAGGGTAACATCAAGCTAGGTGGAGAGAGCTCCCTGGGCCCATTAAAAATGGTTCCCCAGTGATTGTATGCAGGAAATACAACAGGTCTGGCACGTATCGCAAACTGTGAAAATGTTATCGCAATGTGCGCTAACTTAGCTCTTCGCATAGGTGTTAGCGCAAATTGCGATAAACTGTCTATTAGCATAAAACACACCCCTTTTGCTATCGCATGCGATACTTATCACATTTTGATAAATCCAGGCCTAAGCTTGCTGTCTGTTCACCTAGTCAGTTGAGATTTGCAAAGTCAGTCCTTGAGGGTAGCACATTAGTCTGAGTTGTAGGATAATGAAAATAGACATTTTATCTTTATTCTTGAATCAAATATGTGCAGATATATCTGCTGAATATTCATTGTAGGTATTCTAAAAGTCTGAGTTGTTTGCAGCCCTCGAGGCCCAAAGATAAAGGTAACTTTATTCGAATATACTGACTTTCCCCAAGTATCAAATTGGTGTGCAATAAAAATTAACATAAAAACAATACCAAAGCAAAACAATAAAATCAGTGCATTCAGACTAACAAATACTATCAGTAAAACAAGGCAACATGGAGATACATAAATAAATTCTGGAATATCATGATTTCTCCATTGCTAACTAATAGGATCATTCATTAAAATGCGTTAATGCATGTGCTGATGCTATAATGCATGAGATTATTGTGTTACTGCACGGCGCAAATGCAAATTTTTAGAAGGGGTGGGATTGGGGAGGGGTTTGGGCAGGATGAATTAAAATGAGGGGCAACATCATGCCGTGCGATAGCATAATGCATGTTATTGCACGGTTTAAACACCAGAAATAACTACACCTTTTTCCCTGGTGTTAAGTGGTACAATATGCCCGAAACAGCCGTAACGCAATTTACGATAAATTTTGCAAATTGCATTTTGGCTTTTTCTGGGCTTGGGAAGGGAGAGGGGAGAAGAGTGGATGAGAGAGAGAAGCCCTCTATACAAAGCTCTGGAAATAAGACAGAATGAACATAACTCTGGCAACCAATGAAATTCCTGCAATAATGGTGTCACATGTTCAGATTTCAAAACTCCAAAAATGATCCTAGCTATTGTGGCCTTTTCAAAGAAACCTCTGAGATTCCCAAATATAATGTATTACAGTAGTCTGTGTGGAATAACACAATGAATATGTTAAGGTAGTAAGGTCAGACTTTTCTATGAGGGAATACAACTTGTTTAGTCAGACTAGAAATCTATTTAGACATTAATATTGAGCTATCTAGATACATCCCTAATATTTTTAGGGATGTATCTAGAGAAATATTTGGCCCTGATGTCTGCGGGAGCAATTTAATATCCATAAAATATCTACTAAGCTAGACAGTTACTGATTTTTTGTGGATTTACCTTTAGTTCATGGTTGCCTAACCAACAAGAATTTCATCCACAAATTGATTAAAACTATCCATTTTGAGCATTGAGTTAGAATTAAAGAATGCTAATACCTGGATGTCATCCGCGTATAGATGACAGTTAAATCTCTGACCTTGTATCAAAATTGTTGAAGCAGATAAAAGCAAATTAAAAACACTAGGGAAAGAACGGACCCTTCTGAAACACGACACACCAATGTCCTTAAGTTGTGACTCTTCTTGACCTCAGCTTACTTGAAAAGAACATTCTGCAATAAAACACCTAAACCGCTTTAACACTGTGCCAATTAAGCCCAGATCTTTGAGTTGTAATAAAAGATTATGATCCTCTAAACTCATATCAATTGACCAAATGAACATCTTTACTCCTATCAATATTCTTCCTTACTTCCTTTATTAAAACAGTCAAGGCTGTTTCAGTACTGTATTTCTCCCTAAAATCAGATTGTCTTGAATGTAGAGCGTTAACATTTGTTGTGCAGCCATCACCTTTTCAGTCACCTTCATAATAAAAGGTACATAGATTAGACACCAGATGATAGTGTTGAAGTAGTAAAGGATCTAAATGTTCCTTCTTTAAAATAGGACAGATTCAAGATTTGTGTTAAAGGTGATGGAACTATACCACTTTGGATGCTCATATTAGCAATAGCCATTACAGACTCTGCAAGCTGTAAATCTTAATTTTTACTGATTCATTTGCATTGTATATAATGTATTATTTGTTCATTGAGTCCAACATGTTTTCAATACCCAGTTTTACCACTGGATTGAAAACCTTTCGTGACTTTTCCTAGTTGGGCATTCTTCTATAATATGATAAACTAAAATCCTGCTCATCCCATATCTGAGAGATATGGGATGAGCAGTTGTCATCCCATATCTGCAGTTGTCTCTCCTGAATTAAGATTAATTGCTGTGGAAGTTATAAAGTCTGACTGAATGTCATCAGTGTTCTTTTCAAAGAAATCTGCTAATGCCTCTGCAGTTAAACACAATTGCCTCCATTTGGGAATCTTTTTTTCAATTCTGAAAAATAGGGAAAAATTTTGAATAGCTGTCTTGGTTTATTTTCTGCTTGCTTTAATTGATTATTAGTGACTTCCTGCTTAGCTTTTTTTTTTAATTTCTATCTTATAATGGTTAATTATAGCATTACAGGCTAGTTTATTCTGTTTAGACTTATATTTCCATTATTTCCTTGCTAAATTATGACCCCTCCTTTTTAAACGAACTAATGAATGATAATGATTTTACCCCTTAGAAGATTTCAGTGATGCTGCGTCAATATAGAATCCTAATATAACCTGGGATAAATGTGACAATTCAGCAAAATTAGATGGAAATTGCTGCAAATCGTAAACTTAATATTCCAAATTAATATCATGAAGAGTCCAAAAGTACTTCATTATACGTTCACCTCAGTGGATATCATATTATGACACCGCAATGAAAAAGTCTGACTAGGAAAAAATGAAGGCAAAGGCGTCGCAATTAAATCAAGAATGTGACCTGCCTTATATGTCAGGGCATTCACATGTGGTTTAAATTCTAGGTCAGACATCGCTTTCAAAAGCTTCACATCAGAACCCCTAATAGGGTTATCTGTGTGCATGTTAAAATCTCCCATAACAATCAAATGGTCATATGTAGCAGCACATTCTGCTAAGTTCAGTGGCTTCAGTTATCTTCTAAAAGCCAACTTCTGAATATTTTGGGTACTTATCTGGCTAAATTTTAGCCAGGTAATTCATTATGTGGTTAAAATTTAGCTGGATAATGTAGGGGCATTCAGGGGCGGAGTTAATATAGAGGAATAAGTTATGCAGCTAACTCTGGTCATGGCTTAGTCATGTAACTTATCATTAAAATCATCCATTGTACCTGAAGACTGGAGAGTGGCTAATGTAACCCCCATATTTAAAAAGGGCTCCAGGGGTGATCCGGGAAACTATAGACCAGGGAGCCTGACTTCAGTGCCAGGAAAAATAGTGGAAAGTTCTAAATATCAAAATCACAGAACATATAGAAAGACATGGTTTAAAGGAACAGTCAGCATGGCTTTACCCAAGGCAAGTCTTGCCTCACAAATCTGCTTCACTTTTTTGAAGGAGTTAATAAACAAGTAGATAAAGGCAAACTGGTAGATGTAGTATATTTGGATTTTCAGAAGGCGTTTGACAAAGGTCTTCATGAGAGGCTTCTAGGAAAAGTAAAAAGTCATGGGATAGGTGGCGATGTCGTTTCGTGAATCACAAACTGGCTAAAAGACAGGAAACAGAGAGTAGGATTAAATGGACAATTTTCTCAGTGGAAGGGAGTGGCCAGTGGAATGCCTCAGAGATCTGTATTGGGACCTGAACTTTTCAATATATTTATAAATTATCTGGAAAGAAATACAAGTGAGGTAATCAAATTTGCAGATGATACAAAATTGTTCAGAGTAGTTAAATCACAAGCAGATTGTGATAAATTTCAGGAAGACCTTCTGAGACTGGAAAATTGGGCATCCAAATAGCTGATGAAATTTAATGTGGATAAGTGCAAGGTGATGCATATAGGGAAAAATAACCCATGTTATAGTTACACAATGTTAGCTTCATATTAGGAGCTACCACCCAAGAAAGAGATTTAGGCGTCATAGTGGATAGCACATTGAAATCATCAGTTCAGTGTGCTGCGGCAGTGAAAAAAGCAAACATAATGTTGGGAATTATTAGAAAGGAATGGTGAATAAAACGGAAAATGTCATAATGCCTCTGTATCGCTCCATGGTGAGACCGCACCTTGAATACTGTGTATAGTTCTGGTCGCTGCATCGCAAAAAAGATATAGTTGCGATGGAGAAGGTATAGAGAAGGGCGACCAAAATGATAAAGGGAATGGAACAACTCCCCTATGATGAAAGACTAAAGAGGTTAGGACTTTTCAGCTTGGAGAAGAATCGGCTGAGGTGGGGATATGATAGAGGTGTTTAAAATCATGAGAGGTCTAGAACGGGTTAATGTGAATCAGTTATTTACTCTTTCAGATAATAGAAAGCTAGGGGGCACTCCTTGAAGTTAGCATGTGGCACATTTAAAACTAATCGGAGAAAGTTCTTATTCACTCAACACACAATTAAACTCTGGAATTTGTTGTCAGAGGATGTGTTTAGTGCAGTTAGTGTAGCTGTGTTTAAAAAAGAATTGGATAAGTTCTTGGAGGAGAAGTCCATTACCTGCTATTAATTAAGTTGACTTAGAAAATAGCCACTGCTATTACTAGCAACAGTAACATGGAATAGACTTAGTTTTTGGGTACTTGCCAGATTCTTATGGCCTGGATTGGCCATTGTTGAAGACAGGATGCTGGGCTTGATGGACCCTTGTTCTGACCCAGTATGGTATGTTCTTATCTTAAAGTTAGCCAAATAAGCTTACCTGGCTAACTTTAAGATAGTTGGATATGTTGATTGGTGTGTTTCCGACAATGAATATCCTTCCAAAGTTAGCAATATAAGTTTATCCGGCTAACTTTTCTGGCTGGACAGTGTGTGGAAATGGACCCCCAAATGTGCATAATATGCAAATTTGTTTTGCATATTATTACACTATCAAACTACAGCGTGACTTGGTACATTAGATTCTATACGAGGTAGTTACTTAAAGTAGAACAGTGATATGATTTTTGTTAAACATTGACATTGAAAGTAAGTGCAGTGTGTCCCAACCAAGTGTGCCACAGTTAAGTCACCACTGTCCAGTGCTCATATCCAGACCAGTACCTAGACTCTGCTCTCAGCACCTCACAACCAAAGGAGGCACCAGCGGTGGTCCTTAAATGTGTAGGACCTCCTCTCTTGAGTACTTGTGTAGTGTTGCATGCCTTTCCTTCCTAGCTACAGTATGAGCTCTGGAGTGTGGAAATTCATGAGCAGCTTGCAAGACATGGGTAGCTGGGCCCCTGCTTTGAGCAGCACAAATTGCACACAGCACCTCTTCCTTTCCCCTCCTCCTTTTGAATCCTTTCAACCTCTCTCTTATCCCCCATCTAAACGAGGTCAGGCAGAACATGCCCTCAGCACGGGAGCCTAACGCACTTTTAGAGTTGGGAGCTGCAGTAGCAGTAAAGGCGTTCTGCAGGAATATGTAGCCGCTGAGGTCACTAACCGAGCCAGCTGCCTCCGACACACTGATTTCTCCGTTCTTCTGTCTCCTGCACTTGCATTTAGAGAGGGTGGTCCGTTGTGGTGGTTTCATGTGTGCTTGGGCCCCTTCTCTTCCTTTGATTTTGGAACAGACCCGGGAGGCCATCATTGCTTTCCTAAATCTTCTTTTGGCCATAGGAATCCTTCTTTTGTCTGCACTGCCTGCTCCACGGAGGCTTGTGTACCATACAACATTTTTGTTCATGTTAGGTGTGTTTTGGGCTTTAAAAAGTTGGCGAAACACTTAGTAAAGTGTATGATGATTATAACATCCCAACATAAATTTTCCTTAATTTAAATTAAATAATAAAATGCTGTTCCATAAAAAAAAAATCCAGCCAAATATCAGTTTGTTTGATATTTAAACATTTCTATACAGCAAATAGCTTTATTCTGTTATGTGTCTCTGTTCAATGCCATGTAAAGTATTGTACCACCTCCTGGATTGGCAGATAATGCCAGTCATCTTGGGAAGAGTTCCCATGGTGGTGCCTTTATCCCGGAATCCTTTTTGTTCCTCCTCCTCTTCTAGTCTCAGTGTTGGTCTGCTAGCTTGGAGAAACAGGATCCTTATGATGCAGGCCTCTGTTCTACAGATTGGTAGGCCAGTAATAGAAACATAGAAATGACAGCAGAAAAAGACCAATAGGCCCATCCAGGCTGCCCAGCAAGCTTTCACACATATTTTCTCCTACTTATCAGTTACTCTGACCGCTGAGTTCAAGGCCCTTATTTGGTAGCTTTTTTATTCTAATTTCCTTCCACCCCCGCCATTGATGCAGAGAGCAGTGTTGGAGTTGTATCAAAGTGAAGTATAAGGCTTAATGTTTGAGGGTAGTGTCATATTGAGTAAGTTACCTTGATGTTTGTATACTCATACTGCTCAGATCAGTGTCTTGTTTGATGTTGGCTGGATGTAAATCCTATTTCTTCATTCCCCCCCTGCCGTTGAAGCAGTGAGCTGCCAATTGTGCTGTAGAAATGTGAATGAAAAGCTGCAATGAATCATATATCAAGTGTAGCGGAGAGGACTGCATCAAAGCTTCACGGAGATTGTGGTTCTTGGCCAGAAGTTTGACATCAGCCATCTTTATGCTTGGACTTCCTGTGATCTTAGAACTGGGCGAGAGTGCCAGTGGGCCACAGGCTGAAGCTTTGGAACGACAATAGGTTTCACAGGTCACTATCCTGAATGAAAAGACTTTCTGGAAGTGGAAAGGTGCCTGTATCCAAAGCCAAGATGTCTTGTACCAGATTCAGTAGAAACAACCAATGTTTGAGTTGTTTGATTTATGCGCGTAACCTTTTGAAAATCCGGCCCATTATATCTTATGGTTTTTTTTTCCTAAGATTTTTCTGGGTGTGGTTCCTGAATATCCATCATGGATTTTGTATGTGCTCTACTATGATCTTAAAACATAAGTGCTTTACTGCTGTGTTTAGGAATGGTTTTTTTTTTAACTCATATAAGGGTCTATTCATTAAGAGAGTGCTAAATAATTTAACACATGGTAGGGATGGTTTTCATGCATTAACATTTTTAATATTAAATAGAAATACTATAGCATTATCTCTAGATTGTGAATATCAGGAGCACGTTTGGTCTGTATTGTGGTCTAAAATGTAACATGTGAATTATTTGTTACTTTAAAAGATTTCCACTTTGATGTAATTTTGCTTGATCACATGTTTTTGTTGCATCTCAAGTGTTTTTGCTTGACAAATAATGTAAAAGATTGATAACAGAGACGCTGAGACGCCATGTTAGGATCTTGTAAGAGACGTTAATTACTGTCCGGGATCTGTGAATATTTTTGCTGTGAATCAAAATAAGGATGTCCCCTGAAGAAGACTGCTTTTGCAGTTGAAACATGCGCCATGTCGGGAGAACAATGAAAAATATCATTTTCGGTTTTTTGAATGATCATCTATTGGGCTAAGTATTCTATTTTAATGGTTATGAGGCTTCATGCACTTTTTTGCTAAAAGAGATGCGTTAATAAATAGTTTCTAGCACTTTAATTAAATTAATAAAACTTTTTGAGATGGTTGCAACAAGAGACAATAAATGATTATACGAGAATTGTTCTAAAAGGCTGAAAATTGCCTGCGGCCCATTGTGGGCGAGAGACAGCAGATTATAATAGTTGGAGCATGTGCTGATGATATTGTCTCTTGTTTGTGGAATTATCTTATTAATAGAATTATATTCTATTTCCCTCTCTAATGTTTGTAGTTTGTACCGATTAATACGAGAGGAGGTTTGCTTCTGTGTTTTGTGATAATATAAAGATTGATAAATAAAAAGTAATAAAGAAATAGTAATATTATGAAAATCTCATGCTAAAATTGTTGTTAATCCAACTGCAGGATCAGTATGACATGTGTTTCTATTCATATTACTGTACACTTAAAAAAAATATATATATTTTTATGGCACCCTTATCTGAGTTCCTTAAAATAGAGGGATCAGACCATATTAAGTTGAAAATGGATCTATCTACAAAAATGTAATTGTCAGGGAAGGCAGGTTGGAACACAGTTTGGTAGAAAAGACAGACATAAATGACATCTTGCGACATGACAGAGAAATGTATTTCTGGGGGCTGTGGACAAAATATGGACAAAATGTGGAAATGAGTGTGCTTGGGGACATGAGCAGAGAATGTGATGGTGAGTGAAGAGAGTGAAATAGTTGATAACGAAGAAGTCTGTGAATGCATTTGTATATAAGTCAAATTTGAACATATCTAATGGGAGACTTGTAAAGCTTTCAGTAAGGGAGTAACATGAGAGCACTGATGGACATAGAGCTGGCATGCAGCAGAATTTTGTAGATGTTGGCGTGGACAGAATTAGAGAGACTAACAAGGCTATTGCAATTGGAGCTGTTGGAAGGGTTGAGTGAGACAGGCAACCACATGCTGTGCAAGGCCAGGGGGTGTGCCAGTATGCTTTGTACTGGGTGGGGGGCTAGTGCTTCATGCTGCTGCACCAGTCCAAGTTGTGAAGCTGTAATGCGTGCACTATCGAGCAGCTGTACCACCAGCAGTGGACTCCAACTGGCTATGTTATTGCAGCTGGCTGGAACTTCAGAAGGGACCCCCCCATGACAGATGTTGGAACACTGGAGAGGCGGGGGGGGGGGGGGGGAATGCCTTCCCCCAAACAGACAGCAGTCAAACTTCAGAGGAGGGGTTCTACACCTGCTTGAGGCCATCAGAACTTTGGAAGGTATCTATCCTCTCTCACCCACTCCCATGGGTGGCTGTCGGAAGTTTGGAGGAGGCCTCCTCCCACTCCTTGGACTTACCTAGGGCATCAGCTCAGCAACAAACCTGATTATAATAGTTGGAGAGGGAGAGAGAAAGATGGCATGAAGCAGGTAATGACATTTTCCATGTGAGAGAAGTAAATAATTTATAGATGATATGCAGTTGGCAGTGAAGAGAAGAAAACAGGATGGAAATGTGAGAACAGGGAGAAAGGGAATGATCTAAAACAAAATCAAGACATTTTTGTAGGTCAGATGGTGAGAGGAACAAAGCCAAGAGAAAGTCGAGGGATTTGAAATGAAACTGGAAAGCAGGCGGATTTAAACATAAGAGCAGAGTTGCATCTAGGTGGCTGCAGCCGAGAAGCAGGAAGAAAGTTGTAACAATAGTGAAGGAGGAGTGCAAAGATGATTGGGGATCAGCATTTTATGGAAAAGAATGGTATGAACACCAAAAGTAGGGAACAGAAAGACCAAATAAGTGTAGATAGAAAAACCAGGGACCCAAGGATTGAACCTTGAGGAACAACTACAGAAAGAGGGAATTGGGAGTTATAAAAAGCACAATGAAGCTGTGATTGAATAGGTATGAGGAAAACTAAAAGTAAACAGATCTGGAAGGATGCTAAGGTTAAAATGACGATTTGATGGTTGTTTATATTGATGACCTTTGACATATCCAGTAGGACGATTACAGTGGAAAGACAGATGTTTTGGCTCAGTGAAGATGTTCGAAGAAATGGAGAAGAGGAGTTAAAGAGGTGAGGTCTGATGCCAGATTGAAAGGAGTCTGTTGCACTAGTGGAAATTAGGAAGTCATATTGCCTGTGTATGTCTCGGTTAGAACATGTCATACTGAGTCAGACCAAGGGGCCATCAAGCCCAGTATCCTGTTTCCAACAGTGACCAAGCCAGGTCTCAAGTACCTGGCACAATCCCAAGGGGTAGATAGATTCCAAGCTGCTTATCCCAAGAATATGCAGTGGATTTCTGCAACTCTGTCTTAATAATTGTTAATGGACTTTTCTTCCAGGAACTTGTCCAAACCTTTTTTAAATGCAGCTACGCTAATAGCTTTCACCACATCCTCTGGCAGTGAATTCCAGAGCTTAATTATGCATTTAATAAATAAGAAAATACTTTACTCGTTTTAAATGTATTACCCAGAAATGTCATTGTGTGTCTGGGTAATACATTTAAAACTAATAAAGCTTTTGAAAAGAAAGGGTGGTGAGATAGACTGGTAGTTTAGTTTAAGGAAGTATTTTAAGGAGGAGACAAATTACTGCAGTTTTAAATAGGATAGAATTCATAGCAGACACCGGGGAAGCGTTATAGAGGGACAGAATGATAGGAATAAAGTATTGAATAATTTCTACAAAGAATAGTTAGAAACTGGATCAGTAGGAAAAGTGGCAGATTTAGAGTTAGTAATGATGTCAGAAGCTTCCTGGAGAGATGAGAAAAAAATGGATTTGACTAATGAAGATGAGGATTTGTGAGGAAAAGAAGGTTGAAGATTGAAAAGAATGGATAGTTGAAATTGTAAAGATGAATTTTCAAAATATGTGTATAAAAATGAGCAAATATGCACATAAGTAGCCTCTACTCATGTACTCCGTATTTCCTAAAAGTGGAAAATACAGGTGCATTATTGCTTTTGTGTGCACATATACGTGTGTAAATAAAGGGGTGGTCTAGGGCGTTCCAGGATGGGACCAACACTTACATGTAGAAGTTGCTGTTTTTAAAAGACACTTATGCCAATTTACTTGCATTGTTTTTCACTTGCTAATTATCTGGCATAAGTGATATTAAATGTGTTTGTGTGGTACTGACTGGGGGCAGTTCAAGCTGAAGAACCAGGAAGTTCTTGATGATCTAGAGAAGGACTGTGTGAACTGGTGGACAATTGACAAACCTTTTCCGTTGGAAAGAATTCAGTAGAACCAGGGGTCATGAAATGAAACTTGAAGGAGGATGACTCAGAACCAATGTCAGGAAATAGTTCTTCATGCAGAGGGTGGTGAATGCTTGGAATGCCTTTCTAGAGGAGGTGGTGAAGACAAACCGTGGAAGAATTCAAAGGGGCAAGGGATAAACATTGTGGATCCCTAAAAACGTAGAGAATGGAAATGAAGAAAAGAGTTTATGATGGTAACTTGCTGGTGCAGTGGTTACTTCACTTAACTAATAAGCCTTCATACTGTTGATGCAACTCCATCATTGCTCTCTGCTTCAACGGCAGGGGGGAAAAGGGGAATTAGATTCAGACAGCAACCAACAAGGACCCTGACTTTTACAGTCTAGGAAAACAAATAAGCATGGGGATAACTTGCTGATGCGGTTCTTACTAACCTTAACCAGTAAGCCTGATACTTTTGATGTAACTCCAACATTGCTCTCTGCTTCAGTGGCAAGAGGTAATGGGGTACTGGACTCAAGACAGCAACCAACAAGGTCTATGACTTTTAAGATCTAGGAAACTGTTAAGTATGGCGGTAACATGCACAGTGCAGCAGATACTGGCATAAGCTTGCTGGGCAGACTGGGTGGATCATGTGGTCCTTTTCTGCTGTTGTTTCTATGTTTGAGAAATGAGTGAGTCCAAC
Source organism: Rhinatrema bivittatum (assembly GCF_901001135.1). Taxonomy (NCBI): domain Eukaryota; kingdom Metazoa; phylum Chordata; class Amphibia; order Gymnophiona; family Rhinatrematidae; genus Rhinatrema; species Rhinatrema bivittatum. Next base: position 308,059,590 of record NC_042615.1, read on the forward strand.
AGGGATGGGTGAGTGCACTGAGAATTGATTAGTTGGATGAGTAGTGGGATAGGAAAAAGGGAGGTTTCATAGGCAGTTGAATGAGTTCATTGAGAAGAGAGGAATTGAGAAGTTGAGTGAATGGCTTGGATGGAAGATACCTAGGGAGCTGTGGGGTGGAGGAGAAGGATGGGTTTTATCCATATATCCTAATGCCTAAATTTTGAATGTGATTCTTAGATCTGTACCAGATTTGTCTGGGGACATCGCAGATAATTTTAGTTAGGCAGCAGTCTGTGCCTGTCTTATTGAGGAACACTCAGAATCTTTTGTTTGGGTACTAATTACAGATGTTGATTCAGCTGTTTTCAGTTATTTTGGACTTTTTGACTGAGACGGGAATTTATTTTCTCTTTATGCTTGAAAATGAGTAAACTTTAAATGTCAGTTGTTGAAATGCACAAACACTTGTTATACCAAGCTTTGTAGTATCTGTTTTGGGAAAATGTCTCTGAATTCGTATTAATCCCAACTCTACATACTGATCATTCAGCACTTTTCTGCAGTTTATCCCTAGTTTCTGAAATTGTAATTCTGTTGATGTACTGCAAGACTGATTCTTGCTTTGGAATTTTGACTCTTTAGAGACTGTGGCATTTTCCCTTGCATTACTGTTTTAAATGTCATTTTTAATAAGTAAGTTTTGCAGAAGGTCATAAGTTGCAAAATATCTCATTACATTTCTGTTTACAAAGGACAGCTTGGACAATGGGAAAACTATACGATGGAACAGACATACCATACCAATTTTTTTTACCTCTTTTTAAACTATTCATTTTCACATATGTGATACAACTTGAGTACAACCAAAAGAAAAACCAAAACTACATTACAATTTTAGTTGCAAACAGATACTTGGTAGTCAAAGAAAAAAAAAAGAGCTCCCCGAAAAAGAAAAAAATCAAGTGAGATAGAAATCCTGAACTAAAACCAACTAAACAGGTGAATATCAAAAACCAGTCTAAAACGCCATTACAAAATAATCCAAATTTCAAAAATTAAAAACTAAAGGCCTGATTTTTAAACCCCCCGCGCGTAAAAAAAAAAAAAAAAAGGGGATTAGGGGGCGGATTTTAAAAGCCCTGCTCGTGTAAATCTGCGTGGATTTACGCGAGCAGGGCCTTGCGCGCCTATTTTCCATAGGCCTGCCGGCGCGCGCAGAGCCCTGGGACTCGCGTAAGTCCCGGGGTTTTTTGTCGGGGGCGTGTCGGGGGCGGGGCCGATCGGCGCAGCGTTTTGGGGGTGGGACGTGGTGTTTCGGGGGCGGGCCCGGGGGCGTGGTTTTGGCCTGGGGCGGTCCGGGGGCGTGGCCGCGCCCTCCGGAACCGCCCCCGGGTTGTGTCTCGGCGCGCCAGCGGCCCGCTGGCGCGTGTGGATTTACTTCTCCCTCCGGGAGGCGTAAATCCGTCGACAAAGGTAGGGGGGGGGTTTAGATAGGGCCGGGGGGGTGGGTTAGGTAGAGGAAGGGAGGGGAAGGTGAGGGGAGGGCGAAAGAGAGTTCCCTCCGAGGCCGCTTCAATTTCGGAGCAGCCTCGGAGGGAACGGAGGCAGGCTGCGCGGCTCGGCGCGTGCTGGCTGCCCAAAATCGGCAGCCTTGCGCGCACCGATCCTGGATTTTAGAAGATACGCGCGGCTACGCGCGTATCTACTAAAATCCAGTGTATTTTTGTTTGCGACTGGTGCGCCAACAAAAGTACGCGAACGCGCATTTTTTAAAAATCTACCCCTATGCGCGCAGCTGGGCCTTGTGTGCGCTGCGCGCATTTTAAAAGAGGCCCGGCTTAGGAGCTGGCGTAAGTTCAGAAATAAAGATATCTACTAAAGGGAGGGCCTTCAAAGGGATTGGGGAGGAGAGGGGAAGAGGGAGGGAGGGTGGTAGGTGGGGGGGGGGGGGAGGAAAGCTCCCTCCCAGTCTGCTCCTTAATTGGATCAGTAGGAAAAGTGGCAGATTTAGAGTTAGTAATGATATCAGAAGCTTCCTGGAGAGATGAGAAAAAATGGATTTGACTAATGAAGATGAGGATTTGTGAGGAAAAGGAGGTTGAAGATTGAAAGGAATGGATAGTTGAAATTGTAAAGGGGAATTTTCAAAATATGTGTATAAAAATGAGCAAATATGCACATAAGTAGCCTCTACTCATGTACTCCGTATTTCCTAAACGTGGAAAATACAGATGCATTATTGCTTTTGTGTGCACATTTACGTGTGTAGAAAAAAAAAAGGGGTGGTCTAGGGCGTTCCAGGATAGGCCAACACTTACATGTAGAAGTTGCTGTTTCTAAAAGACACTTATGCGTGTCCCTTTTCCAATTTACTTGCATTGTTTTTCACTTGCTAATTATCTGGCATAAGTGATATTAAATGTATTTGTGTGGTACTGACTGGAGGCAATTCCAGATGAAGAATTGGAGTGGTCTGGGAGGGAACTGACAGAGGCCCGATCTCGTCGGTGCGCGTAATGTGGCCAAATCTCTCCCCCCCCCCCCCCCCGTGTGCGCTGGCCCAGATTTCTTTGCATTGAAAGGTAACAGGAAAGTTGAAAGATTTTTGTTTCATTTTTCGAAGCAAATTCAGATTTGCTTTGGATGTATTTCTGCTGTAATGGGTTGCAGATCGTCTGCATGTGTTTCTGCCACTTCTGCTCTTGTCAAGATCGGTGCAGAAGATACTCAAGGACTGGGCATGTCCTGTCCTCATTGCCCTGGCTTGGTCCTGACAGGTGTAGTTTTCTATCTCATCAGATTGCCAATCTGCCCTCTGATTCCTTTTGGAACTGATCCAGCACCACTAACCTAGGAGGAAGGTTACATATGTCATTTAAACCTTCCCTCCCTCAATTTGATGATGTGGATGTTGAGCACGCATTAGTTTCTTCACTGTTACTTTCCAAGGAAGTTAAGGATATGGTGATTTTGGTCAGGAGATCATCTGTCAAAAGAGCTTTTTTTTTTTTCTTTTTAAATCCCATGTATATCTCTAACATTTTGGTTTTCCATGTTAAAGTATCTGGAACATTTTTTTTCTATCCATTTCTATTAAAATACATTTCTTTCCCACTAAACACATTTCAGCTAATCATAGTTTGTTACCTCTAGTCAGAAATACACCCTCTGGAAAATACCCCAGTATTATTTTAAAGCAGGTGTTTCTTTTCTTATTAACATATTAATTTCCCCAATTATATTCTTCTAAACCTTTAATATTCTAGGACACTCCCAAAGACAGTGTACTAAAATAGCATTCTTATCCTGGCACTTCAGACTTTGACCAGACCTTGCTCTTCCCGATTTATATGCAAGCAATGGAAGAAATTTGTTTTGTGCAATACTCTGAATAGTAACTTGTGTAAAGTTACATTTTCTGTAACCTGGTATACCAAAGCATTGCATGCATGCATGTCTTCCTTCACAGGTAAATTTAAATCTTTTTGCCATATCCCTGCCATTACTTTAAAGATAATGTAAGCCTTTTGATTATGGAAAATTTATAAAGACTCAGTAATGACCCTTTATTTGTCCTATATAGCCTCATTAGCTATTGAAAACGCTGTGATGTTCATTTGCTTAGTTCTTTAGCGAATGCTGTTAATATAGTTTCTGATATGAAAATATGCAAAAAAGTTTCGGTCATTAAAGCCAAATTTCTGTTGAAGATCCAAATGTTTGTATTTGTTTAGTATTTTTAACCAAGTCCAAATTACTTTAAAACCCTTGTCATTTAATCTTTGATATAACGGATATAGATCTCCAGGAGGAGATCATGGATTACCTTTAAAAGCCAAACTCGCCCTTAAAATTTCCATACCCCTCTCATGGATTTCACTAAAGAAGAGTAAAAGATCGCATCAGGCAATATTTTCCTTTTTGCATTTAGGGTACATTTTAAACTAAGGGGGTGAGTCATCTGTCTCTCCAACTCAATATCTGCATAATTGTGGGTATCTGATTATTAGGAGGCACAATAGATATGCCAAGTCATAAAATCTGAAACTCGGAAATCCCACTCCACCTTCATCTTTTGGCACTGTCAGTTTTCCCAATACAAGCCTTTTTCCCCCTCCAAGAAATGTTATTTAACATTCTAATGTCTGCCGAAAGTGCCCTCTCACAGAACTGCGATTATAGACTACTCGTTCTCATGCCTTTACAGTGTCTGGGCTGATTTTGTGGAATGGTCTGCCTCTTAATCTCTGCAACATGACAAGATTACAAACTTTCGTAAAAAACTGACTAACTTCTTGTTTCAGCATGCCTTTTTCTTATCTGTTATTTTTTGATGTTTGCTTTGGTAATTGTTCAACCAAAATATGGATGTAAGTTGTATACCACTTAGAATGTATTTTCATACAGGCGGTATGAAAGAAACTGTAAATGTTTTTAATCAAAATCAGAGGGTTCATTTGTAGAACATAAAGTAATTTAGGGGCTAATATCATCTTCACCAAGGCTATCCTACCTTGAAGTAAAACAGGAAATTGCATTCAGCTCTGGGTCTTCTACTTGAATTCTGTCATTGAGTGCATATTGGCTGGGAATTTCAAAGGCCTGCGCGTGCAAAAATCGGGATTTATGTGCATGGCCGGGCCTTGCGCATGCCATGCTCATTTAAAAATGGGCCCGGTCATGTGTATAAAGCCAGATACACGCACAAGTGCTGGGCTTCTCCAAAAGGGGCGAGCCGGCGGGGTGGGGAAGGCTGGGACAGCGCCATTTTGTGCTGTCCCGATGACTCTTGCACCAGCTCCGGGCCTGAAGAAAGTTCCAAAAAGAAGAAAAAAAGGATAGATAGGAAAGATTTAGGGGTCGGGGTGGAGAGGACTGGGAGGGAACTGGGGAGACCCGAATGCGTCGCACGCGACCAATGGATTTTATAATATGCTCACGCGCTGCTTTGAAAATCCACCCCATTCTGAGCATGCCATAGCCTTGGATTTCTATTTATTTTTAGCCCATTTTAGAGGAAAATCCGCTGAGGTTCCATGCAACATTTCCAGCATATCAAGGGCTTTGGACTTTTCCAAATTCAACTTAAGACCAGAGAAACTACCATATGAAGCGAATATCTCTAAAACTCTAGGTAGTGTTTGTCTAGCTTAAGATAAAAGCAATAAAATGTCTTCCGCACAAAGAAGTGTTTTCAAGTGCGTATCGCCCAAAGGGATTCCTAATCTTCTTTTTCCACCCTTAATATGAAAGACGCAAATGTCAGTATAAATAAGATTGGAGAGAGTGGGAATCCTTCTCTAGTACCCTGTTGTAACACTTTCTTGAGCAGCTGGATTTGAATACAGCACCAAGATATAATAATAAATCTGACAATGAAAGTCATATTGATGTAAAACATTTTAGAAAGGACCATGGAACCCGGTCAAAGGCTTTTTCTGCATCAAAACCAACTATCAAGGGGTCTGAGATGAAACCTTCATGACAAACTTCCAAGGCAGCCAGCAATTTAGAAAATATTCATACCAGGTCTATTATGTACAAAATCTGCTTGTGCCCATGATATCAATTTGGGCATGATATATTTTTACTTATTCACCAGTACTTTTGCATAGTTTTTATATCTAGATTCAGCAAAGATATTGGCCGATACAAGTCTAGCAGTTGGATCTCTGTCTTGTTTAGGAATAACTGAAATAGCATTCTTCAAAGTATTTGGCATATGCCTCTTTTTAAACCCCTTTTTAACATTCCAAGACTTCTCCCACATTTCAAAGCTTCTCCTGCAAAGATTAAATGCTCCTGTCTCTAGGGAGAAAATTTCTCTAAAGATCTCAAGGCTCCATCTGGACCTGGAGTCTTGAGATTTGGAAGATCTTTATAGAAATGTTCTCCCTAGATATAGGAGATTTTAAACCTTGCAGGGCTTCTTGAGTGAAAACTGGGTGACCTGAGTTATTCAAAAAGTCTTCTCTGTTTACCACATTTCCTATTTCGATTGTGTATATATATCTTTATAAAAAGTATGAAGCACTGAATATATATCTGAGGTGGAGGTAAAATTCTTACCTAGCCTATCTTTATTCAAAGGAATAAATTTAGATATTGACTGTGCGCTCACTAAATTAGCCAACATTCTATTGGCTTTGCTGCCATATAAATATAATTTATGTTTTAATGGCTGTAATGTCATCAGCCCTTTTGTGCAATAAATCATTTAGTAACTGCTGGGTTTGAATATATATTTAGCTTCCTTCAAGCTACTATTTAAGACCTGTTGCTTGTATGCACTTAGTAATTTCTCTGTCTCAAGTGTGACTTTAGCAACTTTTGCTTAGAATTAGCATAACCTGTTGTTAAGGTTTCTGATTTTTTGGTTAAAACTGAAAAACCCCAATAAAACACCTCAATGGGGAAATTGGATTTTTTTTAGTTTTAATCAGAAAAACCTGAAAAGTAGGCCAACTGTGGTGGTGCTCTGATGTCATCTAGCCGCTGCAGTCAAGAAGCAGAAGCAGCATCCTGCAGCAGATCCCATCCTGCTGCAGCCCGAAGAGAGGCCCAGTGGGACTGTGGTAGACTCCATCTTGCCACAGCCCGAAGAGCGGGGAAGGCCTTGAGTGTGTGTGTGTGTGTGTGTGTGAGAGAGAGTGAGAGCCTGTGTATGTGTATGTGAGGAAGCCAATGTGTGAGAGAATGAACATGTGTAAGTGTGTGTGTATGAGAGAGAGAGGATACACATCCTGCCACCAGTCCAGAAAGCCACCCACATATAGCCTGCCACCAGCCACAGACTGCCACCCCTACTCCCCACAGTTCTTTCATCCCACCTCCAGCTACACACATTCTGTCACTCCCTCTAGCCACAAATACACACACCCTGCCACCCCTATAGCCCTACACCTTTACCTTCATTTCCCTCAGCCACATAAACAACCCTGCCAGTCCCACCTTGCCACATACACACACCATGCAACGCAGAATGTAAATAAGATAAATTGATATATACCTTATTAAATTAAATCCACTTAAAAATGTACCAAGAATTTTAACTCACGCCATGAAAACCTCGCTAAATGCCTATTTTTAGCGCCTGTCAAATACACCTAATTGTCAGAAAAATAAACCCCTAAATTGGTAATTTATAAACCCCTAAGATCAGAGGACCTACCTATAATATCTCCTTGTAAGACAACTTTCGCTTTCTCCTGGTGTAATATAGAGTTATCATTATGATTGGTTTTCTGTTGCTAGTGTTGGATTTATTTGTTTTATATTGCTGATATTGTTTTGCTTTGTTGTGTTTTAACTGTGTATGTGCTGATGGAATCGGCTGAGAATTATAGATCAGCGAAATATAAATTTATTAAATAAGTAAATGCTTACCATTGTTAAGTTCAAAATATTTCCATCTATCAAAAATTGTTGAAAGTCCTTACCCTAGAAAAGTCCAGGAGGTATCCTCCAGTATGCCTTTTTAGGGACATCAATTCTCATAGTAAACAGATAGGATTCGGGGCAATGATCTAAGATCACCAAAGCCTCAATCCTAACAGAATTCACTTTATTTATTTATTTTATTTGTTTTATATACAGTCGTTCGTGTTTACATCACAACGGTTTACAAAAAGTTAAAACATTCAAAGAAAATACATCAATGTAAAAAGAACCATAGTAAACTAATAAGAAGCATAAAGCAATAACTTTAAAAGATATATACAACATAGAAAAAATCAGGTATGGAGGACTCTCAGAGTTAATGACCTATTTGTAAATTGTCCGTATGGGCTTGCTCAAAGAGCCAGATTTTTAGGTCTTTTTAAAACTTTTTTAACTCTGTTTCCCGTCTTAGTTCTGCTGGCATGGTATTCCAAATGCTAGGCCCTGCAATGGAGATGACTCTATCCTGGACTAGGGCCAAATGAGCTGTGTTAACTGTGTTAACTGCTGATCTCAATGATCTGTGAGGAGTGTGTAAATGAAATTTTAGGAAATTAACTTTCAGATATTAATAGATAATTGCTGTATGCAAGCGAATTATGTGTCCTTGCATGGCAAATAAAATCTTAGCAGTGGGATTCATAATTCTCCAAGCATCTAGAAGCCCCAAGTTGGAGCAGATGAAGTTTACCTCCTCACTATTGCTAATCTTAGTCATTGTACCACTTGGTTGTAGGTCTAATAGTGGATCTACAATGCAATTTAAATTTCCCCCTAATACCACGGGAAATTTTCTTAAAGACAGAATATTAGAAATTAAGGCTGCAAAAAATGTCTGATCATATTTATTTGGCATGTAAAGTAAAATTGATTAGTCTTTATACCAAATAATTTCCTCAGTATGATGCTATATCTACATTTGGGATCCTTAATCCATTTATCTAACTTAAACATTTTTTATGAACCAGTACTGCTACAGCAGAACCTTTGTTATTTCATTTTGTTTTAGAATGTTCATTTGGATGTGGGTTGTTTTTTTTTTTTGCAAAAAAGTCACACTACATTTCAGTCTTTTAAGGTAACTCAATACCTTTTCCCATTTAGTAGTTGTGCCCAACCCTGCAACGTTCCAGGTAACATAGTTAAGGTAGTGGTGAGGGGTTCCTCCATCCCACACACTAGAAGAATATTAAGTTAGCAAACTCAGAATGTATCCCAAGGGCATGCTGTGTAAGCACCAGCCCTGTTATTGTAATACTCATTTGTACCAAATAAAGCAGGATGTTACCCTATTGCTATTCTATCTGATTGGAATCGCTCAATTACTCCCCTGGCTCCCACCCTTCAATCCCCAACCCAAATTCTAAAACTTCAAACCAGAAAGTAATAAGAGAAAAATCTTCAACCGACGACCCCTAAATGGTTCTAGGAGTCATAATAGATGTGTTTGGGTATCATTCATCCCTGCCTAAACACAAAAAAATATAGCAATCATTACTTTCATTATTACATTCCAAAAGCCTGATAAGTATTAAATGATTGATGAAATACTAATAAGCCTTCATGGTTGTAATTTTCAGTTTCTTCAGTGCTAGAGACAAAAATAGTTAAAAACCAAACGTTCTCGCACGGCAGATTTTAATGATGCAATTCAAGTTCCAAACCCAAAATCGGACCATCAGAACCATAAGGAACAGTATTAAGAAATATTGCTTAGTAAGTCTTGACTTTACTCTCATATATTCACAAAATGATGAAATTCCAAAGAACCAAGTGTGTGAGACTAGCCATCTCAAAACAGAGCTCCGTCACATATTCTTCTCATGTCCCTTTGAGAATGTGCTTTGTATGATATTTGTGAAATTGCTGAAGAGAGTTGCAAGAAAAAACTCTTGGCATCTGAAATATTAACCAGCACTTGTACTTTACTGTCATGCCAAATTCACAGTTTGGTTGGGTACTGCAGTGCAAAGGGAATATTTTATTGGATTACTTCAGAGCAAATTGGCACAAATTCTCTGAGCTTATCAGTGACTTGGTAAGAAAAATCTTGAAGGCGAAATAGTACTTTTGAGGGATTTTTTCTAAGATACTAGAGATGGAAGTGGGGATGGAGCATTTTACTGTCTTAGCATGGGTGGCAGAGTGTAAAAGTACCTTGCTAACTTGGGTTGAGGATATGCCGCCTACTATATATACATGGCAGTGTAAAATGGTGGAATATATAGTGATGGAAAGGATTGATGTAAAGTATGACAAATGTAAACTTTCTGAAGAACACAAAAGATTATGGTCTGATTTTCTTGAAGATCTACAAGTTAAACTGAAAGTGTCAATTTTAGTGCAAGGATATTCTAAAGACTGGTAGATGGTTTAAAATGACCCTGTGTGAGTACCTGGATGGAACAGGGAAACTGCATATGGATGAATCTTCTAATAGAAGGGTGGGGGGAGCAGTAGGTGTGGTATGTGTGGTTGTGTGGTTGTGAAGTAAGTATGTATGGTTTTGTGAGTGTTCTGGGAGAAGAGGAGGGGCCCCTAGTAAGTCAGGAATCTGGTATAGGACTAGTGGGGGTGGAGGTGTTGATGGGGTGAAGGGATGTCCATGGTTACTACAGTATCATACGGACTAATAAAATCAGCATAGACACCCAAGGTTGTAAAGGGATAAAAATTATTAAAAAAAAAAATCTTGTTGCCATCATTTTGATCCTTTTTTGTGGTAGGCCTGCAAAACTAATGTTTTATCTGTATAACTGAAGAATATGATGATAACTCTAGGCCTTGTAGGTGTTGCCATATTTGCGCCAATCCTATGAGCTCTCTCTAAAATTAGTTTCCTGACAAATTCTTCTAAACCCTGTTCTTGCAGCAACCAGCAACCTGCTCGGATTCTGTCAAACACAAAGAAAAGAGATCACATCACCCCCACACTCATGGAACTACACTGGCTCCCCATACAGTCACAAATTCTTTATAAAACTCTCTCGATCATACACAAGAGTCTTTTAAATTCCAACCTCAACTGGCTTAACCCCCCCCTCTTACCCCGTACCTCCAAGAGACCTACCCGCCCAGCACTCCAAGGAACACTCCAAGCCCAATCTATCAAATCGTTTAAGCTCTCCTCCACTATTAACAGAGCCTTCTCCCTTGCCGGCCCCACGATATGGAACTCACTACCCCATGATATTCGCACTGAGACCTATACCCCCGCTTTCAAAAAGAAGCTTAAAACCTGGCTCTTCCAGCAGGCTTACTCCACTACACCCCCTATTACATAAATCCCCCCTAGGTATGTTACTCTTCGAATGTTACATTGATATCCTGGTATGAACGCCTTTTTGCCCATCGATTTTGTACTGCGCACTAAGTTTGTATATAGTTATTGTTATAGTTCAATTACTTAACATATACCAATGGCATCTAATCATGGATGTTTGTTTTATGTAAGGGCTCCTCCCAAACATTATTTATATGTTACCTAGTTCACTACATTATCTGTTTTATGTAAGGGCTCTGCCCAATGGTTTGTGTTCACTGTAAACCGATGCGATGTGCGAACGGTCATCGGTATAAAAGAAACGTTAAATAAATAAATAAATAAATTAGTGGAATGAGATCTCTGGTTGGCTAAAGTTTCAGCAATGCCTACAAATCTCAAATTATTTCGCCACAATTGGTTTTCAAGGTTTTCTAGTTTGTCTTTTCTTTCTGACACCATTTTTTCTAAATAAGTCAGTTTAGCCTTCTGAGATTATGTTTCCTTCTCAAATGATGAGACTTGTACCTCCACATCATTAATCTGTTTTCCTATATCTGTTATAGACTGACTTCAGTAAAATGTACACTGATTTTCTCAAATTTACAGTCAAACCTTCATGACTGCAGTAGTAAGATCTGAAAAAAATGTATCATGCAGGCATGAGCAATTGTTTTCTCCTTACTCTTGGCTATCTTAGCTTCCACTCATCTTTTTAGGGGCTTTTCCTTTTTCACAACAAATTTGTCCATAAACCTAGTTGATTTATTAGGTGCTATGAAGCATGTCAAAAAAAAGTAAGAAATGCCCAAAATAACAGTGAAGTGGAGGGGTGTCACCTGGAGCTCCCTCTCTGCACATCCTTCTCAGCTCATTGCATCACATAATCTCTAGCATACGGTTTCAAATAAAAGCATTTCTCTTCTTAGTGCCAGGTGGGCTTCTTGGACCCTTTCACCTGCATAACCAAGGATCTGCTTTAGTACTTCTTCTCCCTCTTCTTGTCGGGTCTCAGTACCATAGCCATGTACTACCCTCAGTTGGAAGGTAAACCTGTCTCCCTTCATCCTTTAGTATCCAAGCTCATGAAGGATTTGTGGTATACTTAAGCTTCCAGTTTCTGCACCTCCTATGTCATGGAATCTCAATGACGTCTTAGCACAATTAACGAAGCCTTCCTACGAGCCACTGGAGTTGGCCTCGGTGAAGTTTCTTACATGGAAGGTGGTGTTTTTAGTTGTTAACACTTCAACCATAATAGTAGGTGAACTTCAGGCATTAGTCTAGTGGTCTTCTTACCTTCATTGCTTCCACAGCAGAGTGTTGATCTACAGCCAACCTAAATTTTTGCTTAAAGTGGTTTCTGGTTTTATTCTGAACCAGTCAATTGTTTTGCCTCCTTTCTTTCCAAGACCTCATAAGTCTGTTACCTGAAGAGAATGCACCACATCATCAGGCTTCTCAATTGTTCATATCCTATAAGTCCAACAGAATGGGTGTTCAACAGGCTATTGGATTGCATTGCACATTTCTGTGTGTTAGCTAGCCTTTGGATTATGGATTCTATCAAGGTTCATCGAGTGAGAGCCATGACTACTTCAATTGCTCATCTAAGAGCTGTTTCCTTAAGAACATGCCATACTGGGTCAGACCAAGGGTCCATCAAGCCCAGCATCCTGTTTCCAACCGTGGCCAATCCAGGCCATAAGAACCTGGCAAGTACCCAAAAACTAAGTATATTCCATGTAACCATTGCTAATGGCAATGGCTATTCTCTAAGTGAACTTAATAGCAGGTAATGGAGGTAATTGAAGATATCTGCAAAGCTACAACTTGCAGATATCTTCACATCCCACCTCTGTTTGGACAGTCTCTCAAGAAGTGACAGTAAGTTTGGGTAAATATTTTTGTGTAGCCTGTTCACCTTGTTGTCCATGGTAGAGCTGGGTTGCTTTATTCAGCAAGTGCTCCACAATGCAACCCTCAGCTTAGAACTCCCCATGGGTCATGGCTAATTCAGCCTTGCCTGTTGACGGAGAAAGCAAGTTTGCTTACCGTAAACGAGATTGTACATAGACAGTAGAATTAATTAACTATGCTTAATGGCCGCTCACCTTCTTGGAGAATTGACTACGTAGCTAAAGCTAAGCTCTTCATATGTCTGAGAGGCTTATGAGGCAGCACAGGTGTGGGAACTCCTGTGCATGCTCAGTAGTAGAACTTACTGAACTAGAGAGATGGGTCCATTTGGCACCGTTGGATGGCTTCACTCATAACTATCATCATGTACAATTTCTGGAAGCATTGTTCTTTAAGAGGAGTACAATTGAAAGAAAATGAGGGCCTGATTTTAAAAAGCATTTACTTGAGCAAGTGGGCTTTTGAAAATTGCTACAATATATGCCATTGAATTGTCCATAGGATTTACTCGCATAAGTGCACTTTTGAAAATTGCTGCAATAATAGTTACATTTACGTGTGTAACTCCTTTTGAAAACTTCTCCCTATAATTGTTATCGTTTCACCTTATAGCTCATACAGTTGGGATTTTCTTCCTCTCACTAGTAGATGGAGAACTTTAACTCAAGCAGACGAGCCTCTCTCTGTTATGAGAACACATCAGCAAGGGGAGACTGCCAAGTTCAATGCTAGTAATTTATTATTTAAAAAAGAATATATTGGGCAGAAGATCCAACTATTTCCAGACGTGTCCAGAGTGACACAGTTGAGGAGGAAACAATTTTTGGTATTGAAACGGAGAGTATTGGCTCTCGGAGGAACATTCTTTTTGAAATTTTCCCCTAAATGTTTGGTTGTCCTCCAAAAGAACAAGTTTACTTTTCAAGATCCTTCCCACTTGGAAGCCTTTCTGGGCGATAAAGAACAGGTTTGAGGTAGAAGTCTGTAAAATGTTTATTCTCCATATTGCTGTATAAATATTACAGTTTTTCTTTTTATTGATTAAGAATAATGTGATATATCCTCCCATAATGAGGACTATTGATTTTTGAGTGTAAATTGTAAGAGATTGGGATATATGTTATTGATAATTTGTTCTTTTAAATCAATAATCATTTATTGATTTTTTGTAAATGTAAAAAATGTGTTTAAAATCTAAATTAAATATAAATTAAAAAAAAAAAAAGAATAGTTATAAATGACTGGTAGGGAAGGCCACTACTGACATTGCTAAACAGTTCCACTGTGTCCAGCAGTATAGTTTCTCCTTGAAAATTGTCCATGGGTAAAAAAAGAACAGTGGACTTCACACATGCCTTTTGTGTGGGCAGATTGTTGCTGGAAAACACATGCAGATTTGAAAATGTAATCTGACTTGTTCCAATCACACACAATAAGGAGGTAATTTTCGAAGGAGTTATGTTTGTAAATTTAACATACCATTGGAACAGTTTTTAAAAGGCCGTTTATGCTCTTAAAGTGCACATATGCGTTCAGAACTATTGACAATTCAGTGGCATATATTGTAGCAATTTTCAAAAGCCCACTTATGTGGGTAAAGTGCATTTACACATGTAAAACCCAGTTAAGCATGTAAATCCTTTTGAAAATTACCCCCAGGGTTGGTAAGTTTTAGATAGGCATATGGGCGCACATATGTGTATGTTCATCGAGCCATGCCCAGGGACACGGTGTAGGTTATAAAACAGTCCGTATTTTTGTGTGTGGCGAGATACACGCATTTATGGATGCATGAGTGGCTCTTTTAAAATCTACCCTAATATTTGCAGTACAAATTCTAAGAAGCAATGAAGGGAAGGAAAACCAAACCAGGTAATTAAATACTAACTGTGGATCAATGCCAATAACTTTGAAGTGAGGTGCATAACACCAGGGAAGAACCTGTTTAATGTTTTACTAATTATACTACTAGTATTTCACTTTGTTCATCTATTTATGATTCGGCAGGTGCTGGTGACATCGTTTTCTCTGCCCGATTCAACATTCAGTGCTACAAATTCTCTTTTGATCCACCATCATGCTTGCAGTGAGGAGGAATGACTTATACGTTAAATGTCTTCACCATGTTTTCCTGATAGGTCATTTTAGCAAGTTTCTTCCTAGATACGTTGCCAGTCAGCGCACAGTGAAAATGGAGCAGATGCGTAAATGGGCTTTCCCTGTGCTAGGAGTTATCTGCATCTTGGCTTCAGGGAATTTCAGTAGACCACCCAGGTCGGAGGTACTCATCAGCGAGGACTGCCTGCAGCAAGGCTTCTGCGGGAAAGCGCCATCTTTGGCACAGGCGCCAAGATGTTCTGCTTGAAAGCTGTCTTCTTTTTCCCAAGACCGAATAGAGCCGTTTCATATTCCGCAGCCCTCATTTCTGATCAAGGAATGACTGTGTTAAGCCTTGAAGTAGTCTCCTTGTGCACTGGGGATGGAGGAGGGAAGGAAACGTCGCTGCCTGATGGTTCAGTTGTAGCGCTGAGTGCCGCAGACTTAGTTCAGAGTCCGTTGATGCTGGAGCTGGCTGGTTTCAACGATGACATGTTGGATCCTGGGGAAGGGCGGGGAGGCGGCTGCTTGTACTGGGGCAGCCCCAGCTGTGAGCTGGAAAAGATTGAATGTGCTGACTGTGCATTCCGTTGGGGGTGGGTGAAGAGAGGCAAATGGGGATGAAAAAAAAACCCCAAGTTGCAGGTAGCTGATATGAGGCCCTATTTGTTTTGTTGTAAATTTCATCAGAGAAAAGATCAGAAATGGAATTGAAATAGTGAAAGACCATTGTTAATTTTGTAGCTGTTAAAATGGTAAAAAACTGACATCTGGCTGGTTGTCTCTTAAGTACAATGGATGGCACCTGCTGCAACACTGGTGTGGCTTTTTTTTTTTTTTTTTTTTTTACTTCCTTCTACAGTTGTAGAATGAGATCATATAAAGGATTTCAGCTTTTGTGCTCTGCCTTGTTCTTTCTGCTGCAGAGTTTTGTTAAAGCACCCTTGGCAGAAAGTTTTCAGAGTGCTGTGTGAGACACTGATGAGAAACCGTTCCCAGCTGCTATCGTGTGCAGTACTTAAAACCTATGGCAAGCATTGATTCCCCCCCCCTCTCTAAATGTACATGGCTTCTCCAGCGTTCCCGTGAGCTCCTAGGAACAGTGATGTTTGGAACAGCTTCATTATGAAAAATAATGTATAGTATTCCATAGAAATATAACATAAACCTAGCCATGGGCAACAAATGACCTTGGTGTACTTTTCT
This sequence comes from Rhinatrema bivittatum, assembly GCF_901001135.1. NCBI lineage: Eukaryota > Metazoa > Chordata > Amphibia > Gymnophiona > Rhinatrematidae > Rhinatrema > Rhinatrema bivittatum. The sequence goes on from NC_042615.1 coordinate 308,075,497, forward strand.
AGGCTGTAACAAATACGGGTGTATCTATGTGTGTGCGGGTATGGATCTCTCTATATACGTTCACATACACAGGATAATGATGTATGGAGATGAGTCTCAGACATCCACAAAGACCTAAGATGGAAAAGCGTCTTAGTGGCTAAATGATGAAGACGAAGAGAAGGGGTAACCTATGCTGACTGGGTGTAACCTGCACAGAGCATAACAGTTACCCCAAGGATAAAAGAAAAAAAAAAACAAAATAAAAGATAACCGAGGAGCTTGGATGGATCACGAGGGTCTTTTTCTGCCGACATTTACTATATTGCTAATCACATAATTGTTTGACTAAATATAAACTATGCAATTTGTTAAAGTTTTGCTGTTGATGTTGCTGTTGATTCCATTTTAGCAGAAAAAGTTTAAAAAATATTTTACCCCGTAACTTAGCTGGTAAAATCTAAATGGGAAGTTGTAGGTTTCCCTGGTAAAAAAAAAAATCACAGACAAAATAACTTTATACTTTTGCTATGGGGTACACTACGAGGTCCATATTCAGTAGCCAGATAACTTTTAATATTTTGGGCACTTCTCTGGTTAAAGTTTAGCTTATCTTATTATCCAGCTAAAATCTATACTCCTGGGGGAAATTCTGTGCGGAAAATTTTAAAATTCTACGCACCGTATTTTAAAATTCTGCATGTGATACCAAAATAACCCAGTGTAATCACTTTCTTTGATTGGTAATTAATTTAAACTTCAAAACAGAAAAAGGTTCTTACTCAAAGATGCAAACAGTTAAGGTTTAGGTGCAGAATTCTCCCAGGAGTTCAGTAATCCTGCCCATGCCTAGAGCTTCTGGGTTGTAGGGATTTTATTTTTACAATCCATGGAATCTAAGGAGAACTCAGAGCTGCAGGCAGTGCTGACTTCTTGCAGCCATCAATACTTGCAGCACTACAGTGGTATCTGTAGTTGTCCCTACAAATCCAGAAGCCCTAACAATAAAGCAGTAGACCAAACCTCCCCTAAATCTCTCTTCATTTCTCCTCCCCCCCCCAAGATTTTCTCCCCTTCAGTCTGCCCCTCTTTGCAGTTCATCCCCTCCAATGCTTCCCCCTTTCATTCCCCTTCCAACACTCTGCACCTCCTTATTCTCCCCAGTTCATCCCCTTCCTCGTCCCGTCCACTCTGCCCTTGCCCTCCAATTCATTCTCTCCTCCATCTTGCCCCTCCCAACTCCCTCCCCCCAGCTCGTCCCATTGCAACACTCTCTATATCTCTTCCTGCACTCTCTCACCTCCCCCCCCCCTCTAACTCATTCCCCCAGTCTCCCTCACATCAGCTCCATCTTCCCTTCTCTCTAACCCACCTCTCTCAGACGTTCGCTTCCACCAGGGAACTTGGCCCAGCCCTCTTCCTCTTTTGGCGTGGACCTCGGTGTGAAGCATGGTGCCTGCACGCCCACGCTATGCTCAGAGACTCGCGAGAACAGCGCGGGAGTGCAGGCACCGCACCTCTCGCATTGTGAAACACCTGCGGTGCACAAAGAAGGCAGTAGCAGCACCCCAGGCCCAGGTTTAAGCACAGGCAAGGAAGGCAACTGCCTAGGGCACCAGATTTTAAGACGTCAAATATCCAGGCCAAAGAGGAGCCTGCTTCTGCTTGCTCTTGGGCCGTGAGCCAGCACAGCTTGAAAGGGGCATGGCACTCTGCCTAGGCGCACCGAATTCTTAAATCTGTCCTTGCAGCACTCCACCCTGGCTCTATCTTTTCTCGCCGGCTCTGCACAAAAAAAAAAAAGGTAAATTGTGTGCAATTGCTGCAAGGACAGATTTAAGAATTCGGTGCGCCTAGGCAGAGTGCCATGCCCCTTTCAAGCTGTGCTGGCTCACGGCCCAAGAGCAAGCAGAAGCAGGCTCCTCTTTGGCCTGGATATTTGACGTCTTAAAATCTGGTGCCCTAGGCAGTTGCCTTCCTTGCCTGTGCTTAAACCTGGGCCTGGGGTGCTGCTACTGCACAAATTCTACCATGCGCAGGTGTGCAGAATTTTCCCCAGGAGTATATTTAGCCGGATAAGATAGGGGTATTTGGAGGGTGTTTCAGGGTGGTGTTAGGTTACCTGGATAAGTTATCTGGCTAACACATCCGGCTAACTTTGGTCACGCCATAGAGCAGTCTTAAAGTATCCGGATATCTTCCCCATGAGTTACGTTTGTTAGGTTGTACTAGGACGTATAAAGTGTTGCTAGAACCCAAGTTTGTTTTGTTTAGTTTACTCACTATTTGATTTGGGGTTGATGAGATTCCTGGATGAATTGATTCTGAGCAGTTGTGGCTTTATTGTTTAGATTTTTGATCTGTTTGTTACTTTTTGTGGTTTTTAATTATGTCTGTTTTCTCTTGTTCACTGCCTTGGGCTTCGGTATTGGTGGTTTAAAAATACCAATAAATAAATATTTGGCCATATTCAATAGTACAGCTAGATTTACAATCCAGCTGGTGACTGACTATTACCCCTGTGTACTTTCTGTCAAAAAAAACATTTCTCGTACATGAATCAGGCACGTGTACACCCTTGGGTTCATCCTTAGCCTTACATCTGTACAATTGTTAAAGACTAAAGATAGATTTTCAAAAATACAAGCGCATCTGTGTGCGTGCGCAACACGGCAAGCACACATGGACGCGCAATTTTATAACATCCGCACGCTGGCACGCACATGCTATAAAATTCCGGGTCAGCACGTGCATGGGGGGGGGGGGGGGGGGGGGGTATAATTTAGCAAATTCGCGCGGCGACCTTTTGGGGCCTTCTCCGGTTCCCTCCCTGTCCGCTCCAATTAAGGAGCGGATTGGGAGGGAACTTCCCAACCCCCTACCCTAACCTTCCTTCCCCTTCCCCTATCCTTATCCTAGCCCCCCCCCCCCCCACATTTTTTAAACTCACCTTTTGCTCCTGCAAAGGAGCAGGAAAAAGTTGCGAGCAGCAGCACGCCAGCAAATGGCCCCGCCCCCTCGGACCACCCCCGGACAACCCCTGTTAAGGCCCCGGCACTTACACTCGTCCTGGGGTTTACGCGTATGGCCGGGTCTGTTTGAAAATTGGCCCAGCGAGTGTAAGGCCCTGACACTCACGGAAATCCCGGGGTTCACGTGCGCCGGGGTTTTAAAATCCGGCCCTAATTATATTGCAAAAGAAAATTCAGTATAGTAACAGTGGAAGTTTAGATATTAGAATTTTACTGGGGAAGTGGTGCAGATAAAATTTCCACTGCTGAGAATAATTACAAATTCAAAACTCAAGTTAAAAAAATTAGTGTTTGTGGGGGAAATGGATTCACAGATTTTCCATAAAATAAACAAAAGAGCATGCGCTGAGCATTCCCGGAAAAAAATCACATTGCATAAAGATATAATTTAAAATAAAATATTTCAATTTCAGTTTAAAGTTAGCTTTGCATTACAAGAGAAAGATTTGCTGTTCATTAAATTTTGAAACCTGGCTTTAATTAAAAAAAAAAAAAAGGTTTAATTGTTACTTGTCTCTGTCTTTTGAAATGCGATTTGATACCAAAAATTATAGGCTTAGCTGTCTACTCCTGCATTGTCAAAATAAAATGGGAATGAGTGACATTTTTGCCTAGAAAAGACAAATTTGAGCCGGTGGGAGACACTTTGGCTTGGAAACCGTGAGTGATTCAAATGAAAGATGGAGCTCACTTGTTTAGATATATTTGCTGACACCAATAATTAAATAATAGTTAAGTAATAATTACTGTGCAGACAAAATAATATATTAAGCTCATCTGCAGCCTAAAAGCATGTAGTAAGCAGTATTTCCAAGCACATGACAAAGTAATGCTAATCTTCTAGCAATTCAGTATTTTCAGTCAAGTCACTTAAGTTCCACTGTCAAGCCACAGAGCCACTGGGAGCAGCAGCGTGAGCAAGAGAAGCCACAAGGAACCTCATGGATTGGGCCGTACAGGCCACCATGTCATAAATATTATCACAAACACTGCATTAAGCAACCAAGATCCTCTTTCATGTTTGCATTTTTTCTTTCCTGGGACCAGTATACTTAATCCATTCCCTTTGTTGGTGGAGGTTAACTGATTTGCCGGCTAGTTAATATGGAAGGGGCAGGGCTCTGGGACTACAAAGACTGTGTGTGGATGGTACTTTGGTGGTGTTAGGCAGTACCTGGATATAAGCCTAAATGCTGAAGACGAGTATACTGTGAATTAATATTGTAACCCTACAAAAACGATTTCTACAGCCTACAAAATGCCAGGTTCTTTGCGTAATTGCCAGGTTCTAGTGGCCTGGTTTGGCCTCTGTTGGAAACAGGATGCTGGGCTTGATGGACCCTTGGTCTGACCCAGCATGGCAATTTCTTATGTACTTATCTTTCTATATTTTCTAGAATTCAATCTATAAACGAGCAGCTAGAGGGTCCTACCCCTCTGAGAGTGTTCTGTTTGGTTTCTTATTGGGACTAAATGGAATTTATTTTTTTTATTTTTTTTATTGGATGGGTGAGAAAGGAGGGCCTGGATATAGGATCATATTATTAGCACTGCATTTTCTATTGAATTGTTTCTTAATTGTATGCTGTAATTATGTTGTAAACTGCTGTGAGTCTTCTTGGAGAAGAGCTGGGTATAAATGTGAAACAGTTTTAGGGCTGCTGTAATTTTGCTGAAATCTAGGAGACCAGTCAGATTCATAAGAGCAGGCTGAATGAACTAAAGGGATGTCGGCATGGGGGAGTGTATAAAGGCATCCTTGGAAATTAGAAAAATAAAAGTCCCCCTCCTCCCTGTCCCTTCACTCTTCTGTATCCTCTCTTCCGCCTCTATGCATCCCCCTTGCTAACTGTTTTCCCCTCGCCATCTTTACCTTTATACCCATTATACCCTGCTGCCTCTGCCATCTTTCTCACCCTTCCTTCTCCTCCTCCTGCCCGTCTCTTCTTCACCCCTCCCCTCCTCCACACATCTTGCAAATTTCCAACTCCCAACTTCCTCATCTGAAAAAAAAAAAAATACAATGTGATAATTTGACTTGTATATGCTAAGTGCAGAAGATGAAGCTAACCAGAGTAGAGCAGGACCACTTATCAGTAATTACACATGATTTTAGGAACAATTAAAATATATACATCTAGTATGCTAATTTAAAACATTCAAAAGTCACAAAATCCAGTAAAGTGGAAAAGTTTTTTTTGTACCTTTTGTGCCTGTTTGCAGATGATATGAAAATTTGCAACAGAGTAGACCTGCCAGAGTAGAAAAATGAGATGAAATATAGGGCCGGATTTTAAGATGTACGCCCGATTTTATAACATGCGCGTGCAGCCGCGAGCATGTTATAAAATCCGGGGTCAGCATGCGCAAGGGGGTGCACACTAGTGTACCTTACGCGCGCCGAGTCCTTGGGGAGCCCTGCTGGCTTTCCCCGTTCCCTCCAAGGCCGCTCTGAAATGGGAGCGGCCTCGGAGGGAACTTTCCTTCTGCCCCCTCCCCTCACCTTCCCCTCCCTTCCCCTACCTAACCCGCCCCCCAGCCCTACCTAAACCACTCCCCCAACCTTTATTTTATAAGTTGCGCCGGCCGAGTGCTGGTGCGCGATCCCCTGGCCCAGCGGCCGTATGGAGGCCTCTGGCCACGCCCCCGCCCCAGATCGCCAATGCCCTTTTTTTCAAGCCCCGGAACATACACGCGTCCCGTGGCTCTATGCGTGCCACTGGGCCTTTTGAAAATAGGCCCGGCACGCGTAACCCCCCTACGAGCGTAAGGCTTTTAAAATCTGCCCCATAATTTTTAAATACTGAAAAATGGTTATGGTATGGCAGCTATGCTTTAATCCAAGAAAATACAAAATTGTACATTTTTTATGGTGAAAAACAGTCACCAAACAAGACCTGGGATAGCTAGCCAATATGAAGAAACGAATAGTATCCTTGGATGCATACAGAGGTATTACCAGGAGAAAGAGAGAAATATTACCTTTCTACTGGTCTCTGCAGCTTCTCTCCCTTCCTTCTTCCTGCTCTCTCTATCACTAGCATCATCTTTTACCTGACTGGGAGCTGCTTTTCCTGTCACCCCAGGCTCCGAGATGCTTGGGAGCTTGGATGTACTCTGCTCTGCACAGGTCTAGTCAGGCTATAAATTCCGGTTGCTGCACAGGATTTCAGATGTCCCCATCTGTGTGACATCTCCTCTAACTAGTATGAACAGGGACAGGGGAGTACATCTAGCAGTGTTAAGGAAATATAGTGGGGACAGACTGGTGTACCAGACCAAAAAAAAGGAAATTATTAAAAATAGGTAGTAGAAAATGTATAAACTGAAGATCACACAAGGAGATTTTTTTTAACTTTCTTTTGAGTCCATAGGTGCCAGTTCTGTAAGTGCAATAAGTGCTTGAGCACTGCCAGTATTGAGCAAGCTCCTTTACTGTGGAGAAGGAGGGGTAATTTGTGTTATATTTAGCACCCCAATCATTTTGAAAAGCAAACAGAATGTAAGGAATTATCGAGAAAGAAATGTTGATTAACACAGAGAATATCATAATGCCTCTTTATTGCTCCATGGTGAGGCTGCACCTAGAGTATTGTGTGCAATTCTGGTCGTTGCATTAAAAAAAAAAAAAAGATATAGTTAATCTGGAAAAGATACAGAGAAGGGCGACCAAAATGATAAAGGGAATGATAAAATGATAAATGACTTCCCTATGTGGAAAGCCTGAAGCGGTTAGGGCTGTTCCGCTTGGAGAAGAGTTGGCTGAGGGGGATATGATAGAGGTATAACATCTTGAGTGCAATAGAATGGGTAAATGTGAATCGGTTATTTACTGTTTCAAAAATTAAGGGACATTCCATGAAGTTGTAAATTTAAAACAAATCTGATAAAATTATTTTTCACTCTGGACTTCAGTGCTGGAAGAATGGAAAAGGCAGCTAGCATAGCTAGATTTAAAAAAAAGGTTTAGAGAAGTCCATAAGCTGATATTAACCAGATAGACTTGAGGAAAGCCACTGCTTATCCCTGGGCATTAGCATCATGGCATCTATCTATTGTGTGGGATCTTGCTAGGTACGTGTGACCTGGATTAGTCACTGTTGGAAACAGGATTCTGAGCTTGATGGATCCTTGGTCTGACCCAGTATGGCAGCTCTTACGTTTTTGACTGCTAGGCCTGAGTCTGCCTTCAGTTGAACTTTTCACATTGAGGAGCTCTTAGTGCCCCACCCTGCACTGCATTGTCTGTTTTTCTCACATGATGGTGAGATGGTAATCGGTGGCATTTCCTGTTCGTTCTCCCAGCCTCACTGTCAGAAAGTGTATTACTGGAGTTCATGATCAGTAACAAAAAGTTATTGTTTTCTTTAGCCTCTTACAGGGCACCTTAAAAAGTAAACCTTAAGATACGCAGTACTTTTCTCTTTGTTGAAAAACGTTGTCTGGTTGCTATGTTAGTCCACTTGGATGGTTGGAAATAAAGATCTGGCTAAGTTTCAGATTATACTTCTTTACTGGACTAAATACATTTCTGACCAGCTTTTGGGAGCTACATTCCCATCATCAGGACAAAGCAAAACGAGCAGGTGAACGCAAAGAACATTCGGGCCGAAACAGTAAAGTCCGCGGGAGAGCGGACAAACGCCCACTCTCCCGGCGCACTCACCGGCCCTTCACCGGTGCGCGCGATTCTCTATTTAAATTAGGTGACGCGGTAGATCCGGGTAAAAGGAGGCACTAGGGACACTAGCACGTCCCTAGCGCCTCCTTTTTGATAGGAGCGGTGGCTGTCAGCAGGTTTGACAGCCAACGCTCAATTTTGCCGGCGTCGGTTCTCGAGCCTGCTGACAGCTACGGGCTCGGAAACCGGACGCCGGCAAAATTGAGCGTCTGGTTTTCGGCCCGACAGCCGCGGGCCGAATTCAATTTTTTTTTTTTTTTACTTTTTTTACTTTTCGGGACCTCTGACTTAATATTACCTAATAGCGCCCTCAACATGCAAATGCATGTTGATGGCCCCTATTAGGTGCCGCGGGTTGGACCCGCATTTTCCTCCCCTTACTGAATAAGGGGTAAAGGAAAACGTGCATCCAAGAGCAGGCTAACAGTGCGCTCCATCTTGGACGGAGCTCCATTGGAGCGCCCTGTACTGTATCGGCCTGATTGTTACTTGTAATATAGGAATGAGTTACAGATTGTGTTCCAATGAACGTGTGAAGTCAAAGGGGGGGGTGGGCGATGTGTTAGTAACGTGGTAAAAAGGACACTCACATTCGTTTCTTTTAACCTTGTTCGCTACAGAATGAATGCTATGCTGCAGATTTCACCTGATGCGCCTGACCTCAGTGACTGCCTTCTCTTGGTACTTACTGAAGCGTTTTCTCTGTTTTTGGATGCAGTAAAGTAAGCTGGCTGAAGCTGGCATAGAATATATTTGGACAACCTCATCTCCAGAATGGTCTCTCCTGCTTCCAGTACTGTTATATATGTGGCCTTTTTATTTATTTATTTTTTTAGCAGCCTAGGAATCATCCAGAAAGGATAAATAGGGAGAAGTAGGTGTCTTTATTCTCCCCAGCCTGATCTGGAGAGTGCTTTGCTTACAGACCCCTAGGGTCATGCAGTGTGAACCAGTCACTGCTGAATAATACCACCGTGATCGGCTTCATCTGCGCCTACAGAGAAAGCTGTTCAAGAAAGCTAAGCGGGCCCAGTGGCAGTGGAACAGCTATTTAGTTTGGAGGGGGGAACAAATCAGCCAAGCACTGTCCCCTCAGCTCTGCCGCAAGCTTCAAACCCCCTCAGCTAGCAAGCCAGCCTCGACCTCCCCTCCCCCCCCCAGCAAGTCTGATTTTCCCCCCCTTCACCTCCGCCTTGACTTTCACTGGAGCCAGCCAGCCCGATCTGCCCCCAGCCAGCCTCGACCTCCCCTCTCAACCGCTCCCTCAAGCCAGTCAGCCTCAGACCCTCCCCCAGCCTGCCTCGAAGCTCAGACCTGCCCCCCCCCCCAGCCTATCTCGAGCATCGGACCCCTCCCTCCCGGCAGCCTCCCTCCCTCCCTCCCAGCAAGCACCCCTCTGCAGGCATGGCACCCCGCTCTCTGCCTGTATTCTTGGGCTGTTGAGATTCAGTGTGATAATAAAGGCGCCACGCGCCTCTAACATTCAAAGAGCCTTATGGTGCCCACAGCCTGCAGGAGCATTCCTGGCACGGCGGGCCTGAAATTTGGTTTGGTGTAGTGCACCGGCGCCCTGCTCCAGTCTGCTGCCTATGAACGGGTCCAACTGTTTGGCAGGTTGCACTCTTCTCGGCATTTGCAAAATGGACAGATGGGAAGGTACCTTTGCTGCTCGTGTGAAATGTTTTTTTCTGCCTGTGATGGCGCCATGTGGAGGACTAACCTGCAAATGTTGTTGTCCTTGAATTCATTTATTCATAATATTTTTATTTGTGCCAGCTTTGCCCTGACATTGTGAGATCTTACAACGTTAGAAGACAGATTGTATTTTTGGTATCTTATTTTTTTTTTTTTTCCTTTCCTGTCTTTGTGGATCATTTGTAATTCAGCTCCTTTGTCTCTGGATGTTCATGTTTAAATATGACTATTTAAATGTCCACAAACAGTTTTGAAGAAAACAATAAACAGCCGACTGAATGGGGCCTGCTGTGGAGAGAAACGTGTACGGAAAGAGGCAATTTATAAAAATGTTTACAGATTTTTATTTTTTTTAAATTGCTGCTTTCCTGTAAGTCCAAGGCCTTCCTCTGCCTCCTCTCTTAAAGGTAACGGTGGGAGAGAGATGCTTTAAACAGCGTGAATTGTTTTTGCTTCCCCGGTCCTGCCGACAGTAACTAGAAATTTGAACAGCTGATGATGCACTGCTAGGACGGTTGAGAGAATTTATAGCAAGTTTCAGGGCCATTTTAAAAGCTTTCTCTGCGGATAAAGACTTTTAAAACCTTGCCCATCCTATATGCGCGCAGAAGTACGTCTGCAGGGCCTCTGTGCGTGTCCTTTTACCTGCAGCGAGAAAAAGGCATTCTTGTGGGCAGGGTTTGGAATTTCACGTGTAATTTAGCATTTTCAAATGTGTGTGTGTGTGTGTGTGTGTGGGGGGGGGGGGGTGTAATTTTTCGTGGAGAAACAACCCTCACAGCGAAGCAGGGGCAGATGTTGGTGGGTAACCTTTCTGGGATCATTTTCAGAGGGAAAGTATACATGCACTTTCCCTATAAAATTAAGGTAAAATCTGCAGGTAAAAAAGTACCCACAGATTTGCACAAATGTGGAGAATTATAAAATGACCCCCTCAGAGTTTTAGAAGATCTTTCTCCTTACGTTCTCTATGCTCTTTGACACTTTAGTGACAGATAATGCAGAAATACACTCTGCTCTATAATGGACTTGAGGGGAGCGGAGACACAGAGACACGGTGGAGAATGCAGTGGCCTCATTAGCCCTGAGCACCCAGTGGTCGTATTTTCTAGTTACTATTTTAGTATTGTCCCGATATAGGCAAAAAGGAGTGCATTTGGTTGCAATAAGCTAAATTCCAGAGGTCATATTCTCCCATTTCCTGTTTCCCCCTTTGGACCACAGAAATGCGTTTGCATCCTCCTCTGTTAGTTAAGGCTGGCTTTCACAACCTGAATGAGAGCTTTGATCCAGGACTGTTTTCTATGCTCCCCACTGGGTAGCAGTGGCAGCTCTTCAAGGTTTTAGTTTGTACTGAATCATCAATGCCTGAATATGTTTGCCCGCTAAGCCGTAGTTTAAGGGTTCATACCTGTCCAGGTAAGGCAAAGCATGCTTATGGTAAAAGCTGACAGGACTCAATAGCTTTCATGATGGGAGTTTTCGGTTATTTCCTGGACCTGATATACTTAAGCTTGATGCATGTCTGAGGGACTGCTAAGAGTGTTAAAGTCTGCTCCCAAGAGCTGTAATCCGGTTACTACTGAAAGAATTTCTGTTAGGCCTTAGAAGAAGATTTACTCCTGGGGGAATTCTGCACACAAAAAAATTAAAATTCTGTGCACAAAATCCTAAAATTCTGCAAAATTCTGCATACTTTATATTGGTCAAAATAACACAATATACACGACAGTCTTTAAGTAATTTAAAATGTAATACAGAAAAAAATTATTACCTAAAGATGTTTTAAATATTTTGAGCAGAATTTCCCTAGACGTTCATTGTAAGAGTGTCTCCTTCCCTCCTTTCCTATTCCCCTGGCCAGTCTCCTTTTACTTTGCCCTCTCAGGCCCCAACTCCTTCCACCTGCCACTATTTCTCCCCTCCCCCTTTAGTCTCAACCCCTTCCACTGTCTCTACTCCCAGAGTTTGACTCCTCTCTCAGTACTGCCCCTCACACCAGCTCCCTCTGTCCCTCTCTCTCACACACAGGCTCCCTCTTTCTAGTGCACACACATACCCGCTCATACAGGCTCTCTCTGTCTCTCTCACACACACACATCCTCTCATACAGACCCCCCTCTCTCTCTCTTGCACACACACACCCACACAGACTCCCTCTCTCACAAGCAAGAGCTCTCTCATACAAGCAATCTCGTTTTCACACACACCAGCTCCTAATCTCTCACACATATATACACACTCCCTCTCTCTGACACCGGCACCCACACCCACGTACCTCACACATGCTCTCTCTCACCCCCCTCTCAGGCTTGCAGTCTTACATAAAAAGCAAAGAGGAAGACGGTCTAAAAAGCCGTGAGGAAATAAAACAAAGAGTAGCCGAAAGTCTTTAAAACCTCTGTTTATTAAATGAACGAGTGCCCGACTCTAGGCCTGAGTTTCGCCCAATGGAGGGCTGCTTCAGGGGCTGAAAACAACAGAATATCACCTTAAGGACGTGTTTTTTCAATTATTTAAACCTCATTCAAAACAATGTCAAAATCATGAATAGCAGGTTTAATAGGTGTGACCTTCCCAGGGGAATTCATAACTAAACTCTTGGGCACACAACAATTATGCACTCAGGTCTCTTGGAATAAAAGCAGCTACAAAGTAGTGCACATTCGAACAGCAGCATAAGTTCTGGGTTTCAATCAAAACAGCTCCAACCTCCGATGGGAGGTGATGTATGTTTAAACGTCAGCATACGGTCAATATAAGGCAAATTTTGGTAAAGTTTTTCTGGAAGTTAAATATCTTCAACATCCGCGATGTCTGCCAAACTGTATAGACACACCTATTAAACCTGCTATTCATGATTTTGACATTATTTTGAATGAGGTTTAAATAATTGAAAAAACACGTCCTTAAGGTGATATTCTGTTGTTTTCAGCCCCTGAAGCAGCCCTCCATTGGGCGAAACTCAGGCCTAGAGTCGGGCACTCGTTCATTTAATAAACAGAGGTTTTAAGGACTTTCGGCTACTCTTTGTTTTATTTCCTCGTAGTCTTACATACACACACACACACACACACACACACACACACACACGCACGCACGCACGCAGACTCACTCTCACTGGGGCCTGCTCCATCTTCGCTGCGAGCGGGACGGCCTCCACTTGTAGCATGACTAGGCCTGCTTCATCTTTGCGCAAGCGGGATGGGCTCCACTCGCGGCACGCTGGAGCCTGTTCCATCTTTTCCGTAAGCAGGATGGCCTCCGCTCGCGGCACGCCAGGTCCTGTTCCATCTTGGCCACAAGTGGGACAGCCTCTGCTTGTGGCACGCTGGGGCTTGCTCCATCTTTGCTGCAAGCCGGATGACCTCCGCTCACAGTACGCCGTGGCTGCAAATTCTGTGCAAAATATGCGCAGCTGCACAGGAGGGGAATTCTGCGGTCTACAGTAGTGCAGAATTCCCTCAGGACTAAAGATTACAGGGAGAGTATTCTGGGAAAGAGTATATGTGGATGTGTGTCATAGTGGATGGAAAAGGGGTGTATACAAGGGAGATAAGAGCGAAGACTTTCTCCATCAACAAGCAGACATGAATTTGCCATTACATGTGGGTGAGCTCCTCTGAAATGGACCCAGCTCTCAGAACTCAGACTTCACTGACCATGTGTGAGAGTTCCTGTGCGGGTGCGCTGCCTTGTGAGCATCTCATTCTGTTACAAAGCTTAAGCTTTAGCAAGGTAGTCGACTCTCTAGGGAGGTGGGTTGGCTAATTCATCTTGTTGTCTGTGGGGAAAACCCTGTTTACAAGTAAGCACGAGTTAGCATTTACACATGGGAAGTGCCAAGCTGAGAGTTGTACAGCAGATGGAGAGTGGACCTCTAGGTGAACAGGCTACATGGAACTGCTTGCCCAAATTGTCTACTTGGGACATACTATCCAGACAGTAGTGGGATGTAAAGGTATGAATTGTAGCTTTGCATATGTCTTCAATGAAAGTGGCATGAGATGAGCCAATGAAACTACCATGGCTCTCACTTGATGAGTCAATAATTAGTAAGCCAGCTAGTGATCAGAGTCTGCTAGCCAACTGGACATGGTTCTTTTGGCAAGTGCCCTTCCAATCTGTTGGAATCAAAGGACACAGACAGTTGAGAAGCCTGACGGTGAGGTTGAGTTTGAGTCCTCTGTGGGTGATACACCAGGACTTTCTTACAGTCTGGGTGAAGAGACCATTCGCCTTTATGCGCAGATGGTCTTGGAAAGAAAGCAGGTAGCAAAATAGCATGATTAATGTGAGCGCAGGCATCACTTCCAGAAGGAGCTTAGGGTGAGTTTGTAGAACCGCCCTAATATGGAAAAAACTGAACATAGTGTACATGAAACCAGAGCCTGTAGTTCCCTTACTTTTCAATGCGAAGCGACACCATAAGAAACGATATTTTCCAGATGAGAAATTTCAAGTCCACCAGTTTGAGAGGTTGGAAAAAAAAGGATTCATGCATTGAGTGAGGCACCCACACGTAATGGCTAATTTATCCTGCTGCCTAACAGGTAAGCAAACTCCTTTTCTTTTCACGTGCTGTTTAATATGCAATGGAATCAAAAACAAAAGAAACAGGATCAAATAATATCCGAAAATAAAAATAAATTATCAGAAAAACAAAGGGAGGCACTTTCTCAACAATATTAAGTGCTTTTTAATATATTTGTAAGTGATTCGGAAAGGGATACGATGAGTGAGATAATCAAATCTGCAGATGATACAAAATTATGCAGAGTTGTTAAATCACAAGCGGATTGTGATAAATTGCAGGAGGACCTTGTGAGACTGGAAAATTGGGCATTGAAATGGCAGATGAAATTTAATGTGGACAAGTGCAAGGTGATGCATATAGGGAAAAATAACCCATGCTATAGTTACACGATGATGGGTTCCATATTAGGAGCTACCACGCAGGAAAAAGATCGGGTCCTCATAGTTATTACAATGAACTTGTCGGCTCAGGGTGCTGGGGAGGTCAGAAAAGCAAACAGAATGTTAGGAATTATTAGAAAGGAACGGTGAATAAAACGGAAAATGTCATAATGCTCCATGGTGAGACCGCACCTTGAATACTGTGTACAGTTCTGGTCACTGCATCTGAAAAAAGATATAGTTGCAATGGAGAAAGTACAGAGAAGGGCAATCAAAATAATAAAGGGGATGGAACAGCTCCCCTATGAGGAAAGGTTAAACAGTTTAGGGCTGTTCAGCTTGGAGAAAAGATAGCTGAGGGGGGATATGATAAAGGTCTACAAAATCATGAAAGGACTTGAATGGATAAATGTGAATCGGTTATTTACTCTTTCAGATAATACAAGGACTAGAGGGCACTCCATGAATTTATCAATTAGCATATTTAAAACAAATTGGAGAAAATTATTTTTCACTTAATGCACAATTAGGTTCTGGAATTAGGATGTAGTTAGTACAGTTAGTGTAGTTGGGTTTAAAAATTTTTTTTGATAAGATCCTGGAGGAGAAGTCCATAAACTGATATTAATCAATAGGGAATAGCCACTGCTTATTGCCGGCATCAGTAGCATGGGATCTACTTATGTTTGGGTGCTTGCCAGGTACTTGTAACTTGGATTGGCCACTGTTGGAAACAGGATGCTGGGCTCGATGGACCCTTGGTCTGACCCAGTATGGCAACTTTTTATATTCTTATGTGCATATATTTAATGAGTTATGAAAACATACATAGTCCTAATTAATTGACAAATAACATAGAAGCAGTTCATAGGTTATTTGCACTCTTTCTATCAGGACATCAGATTTCATATAAACATTGGTATTGAAGAAAATGACCAAACAAATAGGACCGATGTGAGTAAAATAGATGTGCTCATTTTAGCACACATTTTCTTAACTCTCGCAATGTGTAATGAGTTAACGCGCCATCCAGTAAGCTAATGGAATGTAAATGCATTTTTGAGTTAAAATGTGTGCACACACATGAGTAGAAATGTGCACCTAGCCTTATTACATCATCCCATGAGTAATGCACATAAAACATGACCTGTGCACATAAAGGTATGATTTGTGTGCTGTAAAGCTCCCAGGACACTGGTCATTCATCATAACGCTGCTGTAGCTTCAGTATAGGGCCAGGCCTCAAAGCGATGGTTTAAAAGCAACCACAGGTTCTCCCGTCCCCCTCTCCTCGGTACAGCAGGGAAAGGCAACGCTCAACAATCACAGCTCAGACTTGGTGCTTTTCCAGACACTTTCTGTATGGCCCCATTTCTTTCAGCCCTCATGAGTTAAGACTGAGCCCGGCCACTTCCTTTTCACCTCCCTTCTCCTCCTTTCTCTGCATGGCCTCTAACTCCTCACCTGTGCTTCTCCAAGTGAAGTTGGAGTCTCCACCCACCCAACTCTGAGACCCCACCACTAGAGCCCTGTGATTCCACTTTCACCTTGGAATTCTAGGAATTGTAGTTCTCTAGTCACCTCTTGTTAAAATGCATATAAAATGAAAAGATGCACTAAACAGGTGTACAGTGACTTTAGCTAGGAGGGCGAGAGGGGTGTGGGGATAGCTTAGTGGATGATGGATGGTAGGTGAGTGGGGTGCCTGGGTTAATGAATAGATCGGGGATTAGTTAGGTGGTAAAGAGTAGTGAAGGGTGATTAATAGGTGGATGGGAGCTCTCAGGCTTGGGGTCCCAGACTCAGATACCCCAGTCCTTAGCTCGGGTTTTTTTTTTTTTAAAGGATTGGACTGGGTCAGAGAGAGAATAAAAGTTAACTCACCTTCTGGGGCTACTGACAGTATATGTTGCTGTGTCAGCATGACCCCAGATCAAGGATTCCTGGGTGCAGTGGCTCATCCTGGACCTGCAAGACCTGAGTTCAGGACCCCCACACCCAGGAAATCCAGGTCCAGAAACATGCTGGCATAGCACCATATACTTGATGCTAGCCACTGGAAATTTTGAGTTATCTTAAATAGGATGATCCAAGATAATACTGCAAAAATCATGAGCTACAAGATAAAAATCATAATAAGGAAAGCAGTGGAGTCTTTATCCATGGTGCATCTCCCTCCTCCAACTGTCCCAGCCTCAACAGTCTCCACTAACCCTTCCCCACATTAATCATAAAACAGGGGATAATACAAAAAAACCCATTTGGTCTGACAGTTCTTTTTGCATCACAAAATCCCCAGGTCTTTGGGCTTTCCTATTAACTGCGAAAGAACCCCAGACATGTCCTTCCAGACATGAGGATTTGCCCTTCTATCAGAAACTGGTCCACACTGGATAGTAATAGCAAAATTACTCTTCACCTCACAAAAATCCTCTCTTTTCAAAACTCGGTAGCTCTTCAGTTCTCTACACCTATCTTTGGTCAGTCCACCAGGAGAGCAGAGAGAGAAACCCTGATCAGTCCTCGAGGGTAGGAGGAAAGAGGAAAGACCCGTCCCACAAAAAGAAGGGATAACGGCAGGGGAGGACCCCAAAAATGCAAAAAACCTAAGATGCTGGAAAATCCAGGGCTATAAAAGCTTGTACAAAGCACCAGACTGACAGCAATGGAAACCTAAGTCTATCATTTATCAACAGCATGGCTACTGACAATGCAAATTTCCACACACTGCCCTGCCAATGTGTCTTATGTCTGTTCTTGAGAAACCATTTTCAATGCTAGAAGGATACGTCGGCCTTCATACCAGTTCTCTTTACTGACACTGTGTCTACATGAATACTAACTTTAATGTTGGGATTTCAGTGCTGAAACCTATCAATATAAAACTGGCCTGACCCACAAACTCATTACACATAAGCCATTTTGTTGATAATTTTTTTTTTTTTTTTATCACTACCAGTCTACGCTGGATATGAACCGGCTACAATAATGTGTAAGGTTACGTATTCTTGCACCAATCCATGGGGCCATACATTCTTCTAGAAGAGCCCATGCGTGCTCCAAAGTGGAGTGGAGGAGTAGTCTAGTGGTCATGCTGCGACCGTCGCTGCTCGACGTCTCCACTCCGCCCTCCTTACCTCTTTGGCGACTCCCTCTTGCTCAAGTGGAAGGTTGGTTGCCGCGGCGTAATTCTGCCGACTCCTCCCGGCGTCACCGGAGCGCCTCGACGCTGCAATCTGCCATGATTCACAAGAGCCTAAGGGTGCGCGCGTGGCGTGGTCACGACTGATGTACCAGCAGTGGCGCGAACCTCAGGGGCGTCCCCCTGAGATGACGTAATCCGTACCGGATATATAAGGTCTCAGAAATCGCTAACTAATGGAGTTAGCAAGGACCAGTTTCACACTCTCCTAGCTGCTTTGCCTCCTCTGACTTACCAGGGGTACCCACTCCTCGGGGGCCTCGCTCTCTCTTTGTTTTTCAGGTCACAGTCAGGAACCGGTACTCGCTCCTCGAGGGCCCATGTTTCCGGACTGGTTGCTGAATACTTATTCTGCCTGGAAGTCATCGCTGCCTACTACACCAGTGGAGTTACCATATCTCTCTCAGAGCTTTCCAGGGAATCAGGTACTCGCTCCTCGAGGGCCTAACTCGTTCCAACACCTGGACTACTTCTAAGAGACTATTGTGTGACTGTTACCATTAAGGTTCTGTTCCTGAACTCTGCATACCCTGCCTACTCCCTATATTCAGTTTCTCTACAGCTCAGTTATCCAGGATCGCTGTTCCAGTACCTGAGGGACTACAGTCCTGCCGGACACTTCCAGTTCACTACTGCCACCTCTGGTGGTTCAATATACTCTTTAATAAAAGAACTAGTGTGTGTCTGTCTCCATACTCTGAGCCTGACTGGTGGTCCTCTCTGGATCTTCCCCCGAGGGCGTGGTCAACTGCCACCGGCCCAAGGATCCACCCACAACTACCTCATACACCAACAGGTCAGAGCAGTGGGCTCTGAACCAGGGAAGCCAGGATTGCTATAGGCAAAAATAAATGCAGTGAATATAAACCAACATGAGCCCTGACCTTGGCAGTCTGAGTAACTGATAAGTATGGGAAACTGATAACTATGGGAGCTTGCTGGGCAGACTGGATGTTTCTAAGTTGCATACAATGCCCTTTTGCCCTTAAATTTTGTGTGTCTCACAAAGGCAAAACGAATTGAGGCTATTATTGTGTTTATCTACACATTTCTGTAAAATCTGAAACATTTCTACCTTATTGCCTGGTAGTGCAGATGTTCAGACGCCATACTGGCCCAGAAGGGAACCGAATTGTTAGGCAATTGTGATATCTTTTATTGAGCTAATGTATGAATAACCCAAAGGGGAAGTTGTGTAGGAAGCATTCAGGATCACACGGGTCATTCCTTTACGTACGGGATCTCGAAAAGCTTATGCCCAACACCCTAGTCAGATAATTTGGATATTGGTCCAATACAAAGGTATCAGGACCAATACACAAGGATACCCAATCTCCTGAAGTTCTTACCCAAGTCGAATGGAAAAAACACCCACACAAAAAAAGTGGAAATTCTATTTGGCAGAACAAGCAAGCTAGTAAAAAAAAAAAAAATGGTCATAAAGAACTTGTCTCTAGTTATTAAATGCTTGCGCCAGCATTGTTATCACTTTCTAATTTTGATTCCACCACGATGTTGGATATCGACCACTCGCATGCTGAGCGCAGTCAAAATCTGCAAACAGCGGAGGAAAAATAAAAGGACTATTGTTTGAAATGCTTTTTAAATAGTGGTGCTATATTTTAGCATGATACAATAGCATTTAAAAATCAATCCCCTCTCCACGAATGCCAAGTAAAGCGGCACTGGCTGCTATGTGTGCGGCTGGTGGGCGGAGTGGAGAGGTGGGAGGCAGAAACTTGATCTTTTAAAAACCCTGAAACGTAGAGGGAGGGGCAGGCAAGCAAAGCCTGCTAACGTATGGTATAAAAAAAGGGTTTCATCAAATTCTGAAGAAAGCATTTTGTGGCTCTGAGATTTCCAAGAGGCTGCAGTTGAAGCAGTAAACCATTGCCTGAATGTGTGCCATTTCCAAGCTGTCATGGCAAGGTTGCAGAATGTGCTTCAATCTGTCGCAAAAACAGGCTGCAAAAGAACTCCAGAGATCAAACCTCATGCATGTCTTTTCCCCTTTACATTATTTCACTGCACTGCCGTGCTTTATTTGTTGTTTTATTTAATTTATTTTTATTGCTAAGAGAAAAGTAATCAACCCTTTTTCATTGTACATTTAAGACCGTAAGCTAAAAAAGGCAGCAAAAACAAAAAACAAAAAATCTTTCAATGAAGGCCCTGTGGAACTTTAGCCTGGGAATCTTCCTCTACCTTCTATCAACTAGTTATAAAAAAAAAAAGAGTGCAGGCTGGATAATGAGCACTTTATAAACGGTTTTCTTTGTCCGTGAAATGAAGCTGTAACAAATTGCTTAGCAACTGGATAAGAGCACAAATCCTACCTGGAAGTCAATTCGATGAAAGGCATGTACAAGCCTCTGCATAAAATACAGCCTGGCTGAGCATTAGGAACATTAAAATGATAAAGCTTACTAAGTAGGATTTATTTTATAAGAAACAAATCTTCCATAATTCTTAAACAACATGATCTAAGAGTCCAGGGTTTCTTACTTTTTTTTTTCCCTTTTGGGAAAAAGTATTAAAAAAAAAAAAGCCTGTGCAGAACAAATCCGAATCTCACATGCCAGCAAGTTTTACAATGGAAAATATTCCATCTGGGAACTCGGTGCTTCTCCAGTCAGCTCCCAAGCATCTTATGCACAAGTTTATCGCCAAAAAAAAAGAAGCCCCTGTACGTTTCCTTTCAATTAACTGCATGGCCTTCAAGCCCCGATTCAGGAATGACCTGGGTGGCTGGTGACAGAGAGTTTCAGAACCATCACAGAACTGACGAGCGGCCAGGTTTCTCAAGGCCAGTGGTTTCTCACATCCCTTTCCTGGTACATTGTGGCACTTCTGGCCTTCTACGAGTGTTTCCTCGCTCAGGTGGGCTCTGCAGTGCCGATTCCACACGTAAAAGCTAGGACTACAGACACTACAATCACAAGAATATCGAAAAGCAAGCATGGTCAAAAGCCTCTGGACAGAAATCTGCCAGATCCGATACATATATTTAATTGTTCGTGAAAGCATGCAGTGCAACAAGTTACGGTACCGAATGACAGAGATTGCATGGCACTGCTTTATAGGATATATACCGCCGCCTTAACTAGAAAGATCAGAACAGTGATTTCAAATTCTGGCCTTCTGTGATTACCTTCAGATCTGATTTTTTAGATACACATAATCAATATTCATGAGCTTTAAGCCCAGTGGCTCTAGTCTATGTTTTTTTTTTTTTTATATTTTTTTGTTGGAAACAAATAAAAATCAGACTTGTTAGTGGCTCCCTAGGACGGAACTGGAGATTTAGCTAAAGCCACTTAAATTCTTCTATCAGACTTTTCCATGAGCAAAAATAGAGAGAGCTGTGCAGTGGTAAAGTGGTCTCAGTTTGTGGCTGTTTAAAAAAACAAACAAACAAAAAAAACAAAACCAACTTTGTAGGTTTTACCTGCACTTTCATTTTTAAGAGAGAAAAATCACCAAAAGTGTTTAAGAATAATAAAGCAATGCAAACATTCTGACCAGTTGGAAAGTAGGGGAAAAAAAAGTTACTATAAGAAGGCTTGGTGGGGGGAGAGACTGGAAAGCTCACTGGTTTGGCACAAGGTCATAAAGCGTCTAGGGGCCCCAAATATTCATTGCCATCCAAAAGGTATTTGGTGTCCTATGTGAACAGATCCTAGAGAGGCATGCACACCTGCCCCCCCCCCCTTCCAAAAAAAAAAAGAAAACACAAAACACCCGTTTGCAATGTGACACTTTGCAGCCTCAGCAGAGAAGCATCAAAGATGACGCAGCCTTAGAGGCTCGCTTTGTGTCCCCCCCCCCGCCCGCAAGGTGGTCTCTCAGAGCAGGGCTGAGGTGCATTGGCCCCGCCCCCCTGCCCTTCCTGTTCTGTGGATAGAAAGAGAAGACTTTTGGATATCAATCCAGAGCCTTTCAGCGGTATTGCAGTCAAGATATTAGGACGAAATGGCAGTGTGCTTAATAACAACGCGAAAGAAGTAAAGTAGAAAGAAACACAACTGCACCTTTTGTAACCAATAAAAAATGAACTATGGAGCGAAGCAAAAATAACCCCGGAGAGGAGGAAATTGCTGAAAACGCTGCCTTCCTCACAACACGGCCCCAGAGGAGGGAGGAAGCAACCATTGCCTTCTGCAGCCCAGATGTTTAGAAACAAATATTCCACTTAAAGGGGGGGAGGGGGGTTGCTGGGTGCTTTTTAATCCCCCATAACATGTGCAGAATTTGGTGGTTTCGTGTGCGGGCTTGCTGCAGCAGACATTCACCCTTGCCTCTGCTTTCTTCTAATTCAAATGAGTCAGCCGGCAGTGCCACGAATGTTACAGCTCTCACCCACTCGCTGCTCTGAAATGGAATGTGTTACTAGAGAGACACATTAGGGGCCTGACTCGCTGTGAAGTTACCTTCTGCATCAGCAAACAAATCACAATTTTACCAACCAGCCACCATCGGATTGTACTCTCGAGAGATGCAGCAGACTTTTGTTTGATCATATTTTCTTTTCGGAGCACTTAGAGATCTGAACTTAGCAGATGCAGCACAGCTGCATGGTGGTTATGGTAGAGCTTTTATTCACAGCCCCATTATCCAAAAAGTCCCAAATAATCTCGGGGGGGGGGGGGGGGGGGAGAAAAAAGGTCATGATCCCTGGGCCATGTTCCATTATCTGGAAAAACATCCTAATCCAGAGACGGCATACACCCAGGGCTTCGGCCCCTTCCCGGTCTCGCTCAGAAGCGTTTATGTGCGGATGCAGCTCCTCGCCTTTTCTCTGCATTTCTGCTGGTGGTGGCAGACCCTTTAGCACAAAGCTCGGAAAATGAAGTCCAGGAGTGAGTCCGATAGAGAAAAGACTATTCAGTCAGCAGGACTGTGCTGCTCCCACACCTGCTGCTGCTTCTGTCACCTACTTATCACCCACCTGTGCCCCCTCCTACTGTAGAGCCACGGAACATGCAATCAGTCTTATTGGCATGACAGGTTTTACCTATGTTGCCAAAGTGATGTGTAAAGTGGTTAAAGCAAAAGGGAAAAATTACAAAATAGTGATAACAGTAATACAAAATTGCAAGGTACAAGGAGGACAATGACAAGGATAATGAAGCTGCTGTGTATTGTGCCTGCTCAGATGACATTTCTGGCCTTGTGGCACCATACACCACATTTTGCTGTTTCTCTTGTTTCCCCCAGGATTATACAAACTTTTATTTGCTATTTCTCTTCTGGGAAGTCTGATTTTTCTCTGTCCGCAGTGGGAAATGTGTATTTCTGATTGCACAAGGCAATCTGACCCTGCTGTATTTTTGGAAGGAGATTCCAGTCCCTCAGTGTCATTTTGTCTTGTTTGCAAAGCTGCTGCCTTGCCCTTCCCCTCTTCTGAGTGATTCTAGCAGTGATGCTGACAGCCTAGGGTTGTGGACTATAAGTCATCTGCATACACTAAGCAACTACCCTGCCAACTGGTAGGCTGGCTTTCTTGACCTGCATGTAATGCAGTTGGTATGGTTTAAAGATGCAGAAAGAAAAGCTGGTCGAGGTTACTGCGGCTCATGAAGTGAGTGCGCTGGAATGTGCACAGCGGCGCATTCTAGCGCCTGCATCCTAACGCAGTGACCATCTGGACACTCTGGTTGCCACCCATGAAGTCCTAATCTCCACCTGCTTTAACCAACTGCCACACATCTTGAAGTCCTCACACGTGCACTAGTCCGTAGTTTCAAATAAATGCAGGCCTTTAGGTACTCCATGCATGCAGCTTCCCACCGTTATTTTTATAATCTTGCATGTAAACATTTTGAAGCGCCCTTGTTTCTCTATTTCTCTTTTTTGAGTGCGTCAGATTTATTTATTGAAATATACAAAAGAGAAAAACCAAACAGAATACAATACATAACAATAAGTATCAGGAAATGATCGCGGCCTAGATAAGAGAGTGTATAAAAGGTTAGTAATTGCAGTCAAAGAACTGATAAAAACCTCTCTGGGTCCCACATCCCTTTACATGTAACTGTTATGTTTTATCAGCTATCGCAAGTTTGTATCTAGCATATTGGCACAAAGTGTGTTAACATTTAAAAGGGTATTCTTTCCATTAAGTAAGGATCAATGTTAGGGCAATTGACAACAAAAAGTCCAGTAGTTTCTTTTCACACCCAAATAATAATGTTTGAACAGCCAAGGATTTCTAGATGACACTTTGAAACAATAAAGGCTCTTGAAATGAAAGAATACTAAAGAAACGATCCCATACTCCATCCCAAAGAGAGTTAAGGCAAGAGAAGAGCCAAGTAAGACAAAGAACCCAGTTCCAGCTTGCATGGCCAACATTTTACGTCGCTATTACACAATAGTTTAGCAACTTTGACTGGAGTCCAAAATGCCCCGTATGCAATAAAAAAAAAAATAAATAAAATTTGAGTAAGCGAAGAGGACAAGGAAATAATTGATTATTCCAAGATTTCAGATCCAATTCCATATTCAGGTCCTTCCCCAGACCTTTTCTGTACCTACACATCTCAAAAGACCACTGGATTTGAGAGTTGAAGAGAAACTAGTAACTTGTCTAGTGGAAGAAGAAATACACAAACAAATTTGTAGTACATCTACCTTCTCATTTAATCCCTGCCAATCCATCCTCGAGGAGGAAAGACAAAGCTTTAGTTGTAGCCCAACTGAGATACTGGGAGTCTGCTACTGCAAAATCCGGCTGAATCTGCCGAAAGGATTTCCATTCGTTATTCTGTTACAAATGACTTAAAACCCAAATGTTTCTATCATACCACAACTTCCAACAAATCAGCTTCTTATCAATCTGAAATTTTAGATTATTCCAAATAGGGGTTTGCCTAGAGAGAGACCCTGAAGTATTCACTATCTGTTTCATATATTGAAAAGTATCTACCGTCGCTCGGAAAAACTGAAAATTCTCATAGAGCTTAGGGGAGACACATAGGAAGGAATTTAAGAGAAATAAATTTTGTCAATGCCTCTTCCAGTTGTAACCAGGCTGGTCTCTCCGGTTGTCAGATCTTCCTCCAGCCACACATTTACTTGTTGCAATATAAACGCCTTACGATAGAAGGCCAGATCAGGAATCTTAACCCCTTCTCTGTCTCAAGATAATTTAAGCTTCTGTAAGGCAATGCTTGCACGTTTAGAATTCCATAAAAAGGAATCTTTCCAATAACTTTAGAGACTGGACTGGAGAAATAATGGCTATTTTTATTTTCTTTACCATATGGAAATCATTTCCATTATCTAGACATATCCAGAATGGCCTTGGTTCCAACCATTCAAGATAAAAGGAACTCTACTGTATTTGGACAGTCATCATTTTATTTGAAAAATTTCTTACTGAGACAACCCTGCAAGCTAGAATATTTGATTCCAATGGCAGATAACAGATATCTATTCATACATTATAGTCTGATAAATAGCAACCTTAGGGGCAGATTTTAAAAGGTGCGCGCTACCCAGCGTGCACAAATGTACGTCCGATTTTATAACATGCACGCACAGCCGCGTGCATGTTATAAAATCAGGGGTCGGCGCGTGCAAGGGGGTGCACACTAGTGCACCTTGCGTGCGCCGAGCCCTTGGGAGACCAGCTGGCTTTCCCCCGTTCCCTACCCCCCCCCCCCCACCTTCCCCTCCCTTCCCCTACCTGTCCCGCCCCCCAGCCCAAACCCCTCCCCCATACCTTTATCTCAGAAGTTATGCCTGCCAACTGCTGGTGCGCGATCCACCGACACAGCGGCCGTTCGGAAGCCTCTGGCCACGCCCTGCCCTGCCCCTGGACCACCCTGCCCCTTTTTGCAAGCCCCGAAACTTACACGTGTCCCAGGGCTTTACGCGTATCGCCCGGCCTTTTGAAAATAGGCCCGGTGCGCGTAACCCCCCTACGCGCGTAAATCTTTTAAAATCTGCCCCTTCTGTTTCCTGATGCTGTTTTTTCAAGATTCCATGGCAAAAGCTACAAAATTCTGTAGCAAACTTTTCAAAATTCTGTGCCAGATTTGCATAATTCTACCTGAAGTTTCACATCTCTTACTATTCAAAAAAAGTCAGTTTTTTTGGGAAATCTTTCATATTGTTTTTAAACATTTAAACTATATAGAAATGCAAAGTTTATTGTATATAAAAATCAACTATTTAGCAAATGAAGACATTTAAGTCACAAACTTAATTGTGAAATGTCACACTTGTTTTGAATTGAAATACAGTGCAGCCATCCTCTTTTTTTCTATTTTCCTGGGAAAATATATCAGCAGTTTTCAGTTTGTCATGCTGTTAATTGAAATTAATGCCATCTTTGCCAGCTGAGGGACAGAAGCAACTGCAGACTTCCAAAATTCATCCATTTGTCAATTTGTGTATGGTTGGCCACATATGCAGATAGAAGAGCCATTGTATAAAGATGAAATTCTCTCAAAGGGACATCATACTATCCCAAAATTATATCAAAATTGTCTTTGTTTTGACTAAAAAAAAAAAGAGATTGTTGAGAGATCAAATAGTGACTGCTTGATCTGGCCACTCTAACTTGCCCCTCCCCTCCTATCCCTTCAGGTCAGGAGAGGAGGGACTGGAATAGCAGGCAGGGTAGCGTGATTTTTTTTCTGCTGCAGTCTCAGCCTCACCCTTCCCATCTTATTTCCCTGTAAACTGGTTGAGAGGGGAGGGGCTGGATCAGAACGCAGAACCTTTGCAGGGGGCTGAGACAGAAGGCTGTTAATTATGAGTTTTCAAAAAGGAATCCCACAATTTTCAGTTTTCAATAAGAAATCCCACAGATGCCCCAAAAGGCTCTTTCTCGGAGCTCATTCTCAAGAAGACAGTGGAGGCCCCTCACACAAGGCTTCATTTGTAGGTCTCACTGCACGAGGAGCAGCATACAAGATCAGCTGTATCTTTAAATAGTTGGGGCCCAGTCCTAATACTTTAAAAACTAGCATTACAGTTTTAAAAGCTACCTGAGACCGACTGGCAGTCGATGTAATCCTTTTGGGACGGGCATGATATGATGGAATCGTTTTGTTCCCACTATCATACGTACGGCAGCAGTACAAATAGACTGCAGTATTTGCAAACTTGTGTGGGAGAGAACAATATTTATAAATTATTATTATGGTAATCTAAGGTGGGATATGACGAGCAAATCAAAGTAGCCACTTCATGAAGAGAGGCATTGACGGATAAGTCTCAGTTAAAAAAAACAAAACAAAACAAAAAAGTGATCTTCAAAACAGCAGCAGGTTGAGGTTTAATAGATAGGGAAAGGTCTTAAAACACACACAGACTTTGTACTCAGTGGCAGAGTGGGAAGGAGAACTCATCTGGTGTTACCTAATTTTTTTTAAAACTGTGGAGTGGGAGGCTGGTGGAGGGAAATATTTTCCTACTCATAACACTTCAGACTTTGGGGAGTTTTAATGTAACCTTCGCCCACTTTACTACCTTACAAGGACAGTGGTTCAGCTGCAGCACAGCCTCATCAGATTCTGAATGTCTTTAGCATGGTATCGGATATTAGATTCCTGAGAAGCCTTCCCCGGAGATGACTTGTGAAATTGGTGATAAAATTGACCCTTTGGGTATGTCATAGTTTAATGGCTAAGAATCGGAAGAAAAACATCGCAGTGATACTGACTGGGTTCTGCCCTCTAAATATGGGTTAAACTTTGACCTAGTTAAATACATTACTACCCAATCTATGGCTTTACAATTAGTAAACTTGCATGGTTGATTGTATCAAATATGGCCAACAAATCCCAAAGAGCCTTAAATTTGTTTCCTCTCACGAATACTCTTCTCCTCTAACTTTATTATAATCTGTGTCAGGTAATCTTTAAACTTTCCACAATAGTGTGAAGCTGTAAGTTATCACAAAGCGTTGCTGTTTAGGTGTGGCCTTCCTAGGTTGTACACAAGATTATTTTTGGAATTCATATATATTAAGTAAATAATTACATCCAATGAGGTTTGTTTTCATAAAGAGAAATATATATGTGTGTGTATATGTTTGTGTGTGTGTATATGGTGTGATGTATATATTTTTCTGTCATAACTCTTGAAAGAAAGGGCTTATCTTGTTTAAAATAAAGAGCAGGAATTCTTTTCTTGATGATATGATCAGATTATAAGGACAATTTTAAAGTTAAATTACCAGCACAACTTTGATTATTGTGGTCAGGGCTGCAGTAAGAGGGTTGATTTCATTCCAGCTCAGGACTTAGAAAAATTTCCATTAAAAAATGCATTTGTTACCTTAGGTAAAAAAAAAAGTAATTGTATTTTAAATTTGAAAATAACTGCCGAGAAAATGTTAACCTACATAATTTTTTTTTAAGTTGGTTTTAGGCTTTCTTCTACCTTCCATTGGATAATATATCATTGACTTTATTACAGTATGAATGAGTCTCAATAACCTTTTTCAGATTTGCAGTGTTACTCTGCTGACAATGGCAGCATCTAGAACTGGATTTGAAGATATACATGGGGCCGACTCGCAGTGTGACATTTGTGAAGTAGGACTGAAAAATGAAAGTAGCATCCACTCTTCAGTTGCTGCTTGGCTGTATTTAACATACCTTCTCTGCTCTGGGATAATTTCCCACTCCAGAATTGTATCTTTTGCAGTAACTCAAACATTCATGTTCTCAAAATTTGCCCTTTTAGGACATTATCATTGGCACTCCAGTACTGAAGGTGCAAATGATGTTACAATTTTGAATTAGGCCAAGAGCCATTTTCTCTGAATGAAACCGAAGCAAGGATTTTGGATTTTCTACTATATGCCTTAAAGACACAAAAAATGCAGACAGTTCAAAAACAAGATTATAAACTCTTACAGGGCTTCAAACTGTCTATACCTGCCCTTGCCTGAAACAAAGAACTCTGATGTGGATTGGACACTGCTTATCTTTAAGCATTCTGAAGACTATAAAGTCACCTATGCAAAAATGAACTCTTCTACAAAGGAGATGAGAATCTTCCAATCAAAAGCTGTACTTGGCCCTCATCCCTGCATACACTAAGCCTGTTCACGTCCTATGAAGTAAGTAAAATCCAGGAGCAAAAAGAGCCTGCCATCATTCCAGGCCTAGCCAGCAAACGGACACACTCTTGGGTAGGGATGTGAATCGTTTTTCTGACGATTTGAATCGGTATGATATTTCAGAATTTGTCAGATATCGGAGCCCCCCCCCCCCCGAAACAGATAGGAAACCCCACGAATGGTTCGTGTAGTTTTCGTATCGGTTTGGGGGGGAGGGGAGAAAGGGAACACATCCAAACCCCCCCCCCCCAAAACCCACCCCGACCCTTTAGATCTAATTGTATAGCATCCCCCATCTTCCCTGATTTGACAGGGACTACCGGTGCCATTGGCCAGCCCCTGTCACATGGTAGGAGCTATGGACGGCTGGCGCCATCTTTAAACATTGCTCGGGCCATCCATTGCTCTTACCATGTGACAGGGCCCGGCCAATGGCACCGGTCGCCCCATCACATGGTAAGGGCAAAGGGCCATCAGCATCATTTTGTTTACTGGCAGCCGACAGCCCGAGAGCAGGAGATCACTCCCGGGATCCCCGCTAGACCACCAGGTACTTTAAAAATGTTTTGGGGGGATCAGGAGGGCCGCTGGACCACAAGGTTCTTAAAGTTTTGGGGGGCTTGGGAGGGTGGGGGGATTCTATAGAATTTGATTTTAGGGGTCGGTGTGAGTTTATCGGTTTTGGGATCGGTCGCAGCCGATAAAAAAAAAAATGGCTATGATTCCGATCACACGATTTAGATTGCGGACCTGATTGCGGACCCGATTCACATCCCAACTCTTGGGATCAGTTGCTGGTATTCAAACACTGAAACTACCTGCCTTCCTGCCTTGAAAAACGATACTGACTGTCGATCCCTACATCAAATCACTGAGAATCAACAAAACAAAGATTTCCTCACAAGTCTGCATCTGTGAAAAGCCCAAAGCTGCTGACTCTGAAATTCTGGTGTCCCTGCCTAGCACGAAGGCTTCTTGCCCACAGAGAGATGTTGCACAGTGCTTCAATCACTGATTGTTTACCAATATGGTAAAGTATTGCCTAATTATGTTGAAAAGTTCAGAGAATTGATCCTAAGTAATTTGGGGTTAGTTATCTGATAGGATTTGTGATATAGAAAATCTGTACAGACTTTCAATTGATTGATCTAATGAGTCAATTTAGATTTTGTAAAATAACTGAATAGCTACTTGAATTACTAAACATTTGATATATATGTAAAATGATTTATTTATGTTAGGTTCTTTATTCTGAATCTGATTTAATCAAAATTATACTTTAAGCCGGTGATTCCCAACCAGTGTGCCTTCAGACCTGATCAGGTATGCCACAAAAAAGTCATCACTACCTGATGCTCAGATCCAGGCCAGCACCTGGGTTCTGCTCTCAGCACCTCACAGCAACAATAGACACTGGTGGCGGCTCTTAACGTCATACAAACTCCTTTCTGAGATCATGAGTAGTGAGGCATGCCTCCTCTTCCCAGTTACAGCATGAACCCTGGAGTGTGACCATTAATGGGCAGCATGCAGGGCACGGAATAGCTTTATTCAGCGCACACACACACACACACACACAGTACACACACACACACACACACACACACACACAGTAGTACCCTCTCATCTTCCCTCTCTTTGAGTCCTCCCAGCCTCTGCCTTAGTCTGAGTGAGACAGGGAGACGGTGCACCAAACGCCGGATGTGACTCGCTCTCAAGGTTGGGACGGAGCAGAAGCAATGGAGGAGCTTTGGCTGTCACAACCAAGGTAACTAACCAAGTTGCCTGCCCAAACCACACCGACATTTCCCATCTCCCGCACTTGTATATAGAGGGAACTGGTCCATTGTGACAGGTTCATAGGTATCTTCCTGCCTTCTCTCCATTTGCTTTAAAATTTGGAAGAGAGACTTGTGAGACTTTCACTCCTTCCCTAGCTCTTTTGGCCTTATGAGTCCTCCCCATGTCTGCACTGCCTGCTCCATGGAGGCTGCTGTGCCACATAACATTTCTTGTAACGTAGATGTGCAATGGGCTTGAAAAGGTTGGGAAACACTGCTTTAAGCAGTACATACTTAGAAGTTTGTCTCCCCTACAGTATACAATATGAAAAACTGCCTAGAATAAGAAGTTACCCCAGACATGAATGGACTTTTTGGTGTAGGGTAATAACTTGATATTCTTTTTCCGTCCTCCCCCCCGCATCCCACGGTCATAACTAGGGGGTGGGTGGAAATGTGATTGAAATGCAAGCATGGCCGGCAGCGGATAAGTAGCCAGGAAATGTGTAGCTCTCTACCAGGTGGGGTGCGGCAAGGGAGGGAAAGAGCACTGGGAATCAGTGAAGGGAGCAGGGGTCAAGATGGGAGAGGGATGCAAATAACTTTGCCTGTCCCGGATGCTAAAATACCTTGTTATGGCTCTGCTGCCACCCATTACCTGCATAAGCCCCTGCTTTAGTGTGCTTCAACCTGGGCGGACTGTCTGATGGCTTCAGTGCCAAGGCTGGGCAGTTGGTTTTCTAGCTTCATCACCAGTGGCAGCAGAATGTTTCCTGATGATATTTGCTAGTTTCTCTGCCAATGTGGGTAGATGCTGTTTACAGGCTTCAGTGACAGCACAGTTGGACATGTTTTGTTTCTATATGTGCATTCGGCACCAGTCGAGGCTGTATTTTTAGTTCAGCAAGGCAGCGCACATATTTACTGCTGAAGCCTCTGTCATACCGCTAATCCAAGATGATAGTGACACATCTGGTGATGATACCTGATCCAAAGGCAGTGAGGATGGTGATTTTCTTCCGGACAAGGGATGTTGTGAAACTAAAGACAATCTTTCACAGGAAAGTTCATCCAGCTCCAGATAAAGAGGAGTTGATGCCAACAGCTGAGAGATGACTACAGTTGAAAGTGTAAGGGAAAGGGAGGCATCCTGGAGCTATTGTGGAGGAAGCAGGAGACCTACAGCTTGCACAGTCAAGAGAACCACCGCCACCCCCCAGAAAACAATCCAGTTGCTGAGATCATAAGAGGCAAGAATGGCAGAGTATGGTAAAAATCAGCGCAGACAGTTCATTATTGCAAAACGGCCAAGGACATCATCCCTGAACATGCTGGACCAATTCATGGTAGTATTTATTTATTTTATTTAACACATTTATATACCGTTTTACCAATCAAAGATTGAACAAAGCGGTTTACAGCCGTTAAAAAAAAATAAAATCATTCTCAGTGGTGATGTTCGGACATGGTTTGCGATGCAGCCACAGGATGGTACATTCATGGGCTATGCCTAATAGTAGATGAGCAGCTTGTTGCCTTTAGGGATAGCTGTCCTTTCATGCAGCATATGCCTAGCGAACCTGCAAAATAAGATTTGGCGGTGCTGTGATACAGTGACAGCATGTCTCCTGAATGGATGGATCCATTAGGGGAAACAACCTTAAACACTAAGAAAAACTCTAGCTAGGTTCCCATGTTGTAGAGCGACGGGTCCATCCATGGCACAAGTCTGGAAGCAACATAATGGGTGACAGACCTGTCAGAGAGACTGCTAAATCAAGACTGACATTCTCAAAGAAATGCAGTCAGTTCCCAGAAGAGAGAAAATTGCAGATCCCTTGATGGTTTTGATGGGGGAAAATCATGTTGGTTTCCTATATGCTGAAGAAAGGAAAAGCAGTAATGTTGTTCACCATGAACCGCTGGTGAGTGGAGAGCAGAGGAAACAGGATCCCAGTCATAAGGTCTACAAAAACAAACCTTGACCGTTTAATCTGGATAACCACCTGCAGACATAAAATCAAGTGGCGTCCTCTGGTGCAGTCTGTTATGCTTGATACTACTGCCCTCTGCCAGCCTCGCTGTTTGATGAAGGCACAGACCTACCCAGAAGAGCAGAACCTTTAAAAGGATGGCATTTGTTTTTGACCGAGGTTGGACAGCAGTTTGACAGACAGATAAGAAAACAGCTCAAGAAGTCCATCAAATTATTTCATTTTCTTAAAATATCAAGTCCTACTACCCACTACAGTAAGAATTGAAAATACCGCAGGCATAAGTAGATGTTGTGGGTTTTTGTCCAAAATCACCTGGTTGGAAAACCTGCAAACTGCAGGAAGATTGTCAGGTATTTGCTTGTTTACAGCGCAGTATGTTAGTGCTGTCATGCGAGTGCCATAAGTGAAAAAGTTAGGCAAAGGTTTGTGGAAAAATTGGTAATTTGGCAATATTTTCAATTCAAGGCTTAGCAAATTGTTCTTTGAAGATTTGACACTTCTGAAATTAGTTCTCTAGCAACAAATAACAGTCATTTGTAGAGTTTAGAATAATAAAATCAGCATCAAAATAAAGGAGGATATTCTTAATAGTTTTGCTTACTACAACTGTACAGTGAATTTTCTGAGGGTATTGTATTAAAATCAGCTCCAGTCCTTGAGAGACACAAACCAATCAGGTTTTCAGAATATCCCCAGTGAATACAGATGAGATATATTTGTATACAATTATGACCTTTGTGTATTCATCAGTCCAACAGGTTTGTGGCCCTCAAGTACTGGAACATAGTTGGACACCTCTGCAAAGAATCCTTAAAAAAAAAAAAAATAAAAAAAAAAAAATAAAATAAATAAAAGCATTCCTGCTGACATCATACCTACATCTCAGTCTAGCATCTTATTTTACTGCTGAACATTTGTTTCATCACAGGGATGCAAATAGGACATTCCTTGCTGTGTTAGTGCAGGAGATGAGAAATAAATTGACCTCTCCCATCTACATTTCGTACCTCACTATGTAAATACCCCACAGTATGTGTGAGAACTGATCAGTGATTTGGCAGTCTTTCTTTAAAAGAAAAGCCATTTTAAAAGGAAAGGTATAGAGAAGAGCAATAAAAAATGATAAAAAGTGATGGAACAGCTCCCATATGAAGAAAGGCTAAACGGGTTAGGGCACTTCAGCCTGGCGATGACATGATAGAGCTTTATAAAGTCATGAGTAGGGTAGAACAGATACATAGGGAACAGCTATTTACCCTTTCAAATACTACAAGGACTATAGGACACCCAACAAAACTAACAAGTAGCGGATTCAAAACAAATTAAAGAAAGTATTTTTTCACTCGATGCACATTCATGCTGTAGAATTTGTTGTCAGAAGATGTGGTCAAAGGCATCTAGTATAGCTGGGTTTAAAAGGATTTAGACAATTTCCTGGCAGTAAAGTCCATACACCATGGGGATGTCCAACTGCAGTCAACAGCAACAAACTGGTCAGATATTCAAGATATCCATAATGAATATGCAGAAGATAACTTTGCATCCGTTGACAGCAGTGCATGCCAATCTGTCTCATGTACATTTGTTATGAACATCCTGAAAGCCAGGCCTGTTTGTGGCTCTTGAGGACCAGAGTTGGCCACCCCTACCATGAACAATTAGCAGCCAGGTAGACCTGAGGAAGATCACCACATCCCTGGGAGTGAGCAACAAGGAATGAATCTGCCAGGTAAATCCTGGTGATCTGGATAGGCCACTTTCGAAGATAGGATGCTTGGCTCGATGGTCCTTTGATTTGACCCAGCATGGCATGGTTTATGCTCTTATAATTTGGCCCTTTAAAAGGGTTGGCACTCTGTGATCATACCACGTGCTTCTGCTGCAAGTATTCACGCCCCTTTGTACGCCCGAAGGCAGCAATACACAGAACAACAAAATCCATAGCTTTCTCTACAAATATGGCTAGCAGCGACTCAGAAGGACACCCAATTCCGATCTGCTACAACAAAGGTAAGTATGGATACAGACACACTAATAAAACCAAGAACAGGGTCAACACAAGAGAAAATAAGAATACTAACCCAAATAATCTCATCCCAATCAGAAAGAACAACCATATCAATGTGAACAACTTCATGCTATTAACCTTCTTGCTGGTCAATGCACAATCAATATCTAAGAAATTCCCCATAATTACAGACTTACTATATGACATTAAACCAACCTTTTTGGCAATCACAGTATCGTGGTTAAAAAAATCGGATACAGTCCTAAAAAACCAAATAGCACACAAAAACTACGATGTCTTCTCAATTACCAGAACAAACAGAAGAGGGGGTGGTTTATTATTAATTATAGAAAAAAAATGTAAATGCAAACTACTACCCATCACACCTCCAACAAACCATGAAATCACCATTTTTGTATCCTACAAATCTGCCTCATATACTTCCCACCCAGCTTATTAGAACTGAATCTATCCCCACTAATCGAATTCTTCTCAACTCATCTTAATACAATGAAACCCACCATTGTACTCTGAGACTTTAACCTCCACATGGATGTAAATCCCTTATCCAATACCTGCCAGACTCCTTTAGATATAATGACTGCATTTGGATTTAAACTAATAACAGATAAACCCACACACAGAGCTGGACACTCACTAGACCTGATATTTATAAACAACAGCTTTCGTGAAAACACAAGCTACACACAAATTGCATGGTCAGACCATTTCCTTATTTAATCCTCCATTATACATTCAAATCCAACTGAAATACCAAAAGTAGAACCCACTGAAATTACGTATGAAGGTGGGGAGGAGTGAATAAATATGGGGCTGTGGGGGGTTTCACCAGGAGGGGGGTGACGGCGGTTAGGGGGTTTCATTTTAGAGTCAGCTTTTTTCATTTTAGAGTCAGCCATAAATCAACTGAACACCCGACTCAATACTGAAAACAGCTAGCCTACTATAAAAACATAATTCTTGAAGCCAAAAAAAATTACTTTAGTACCAAGATTGAAAAATTCATGAATAATCCCAGACCCCTATTCAAAATGGTCAATAACCTCACCAAAGATACAACTGACTCCCCTGATAATTTACCTGAGAATAGATGCAATGAAATTGCACAATTTTTCAGTGATAAAATTAAGAACCTAAGAACCAAAATACCAAAAACACCCAAACAAGTGATTAAAATGTGTACAAGAGATGCCACACAATGGTCTGAGTTCTCAGATATATCAAGCCTTGAAGTAGAAAACATGCTTAAACAGTTAAACCCGGCCCCACATAATATAGACTCATTACCCATCTTCGAACTCCAAAACGTTTCCTGATGTTACGGCCACAGCCCTAGCAAAAATTATAAACCTTTTCCTTGAGGAAGGGTATATGCCAGATATATTGAAAGGAGCAATAATTAAGCCAATATTAAAGAACAAAAACATGGACCTCCTAACTCTAATCAATTACAGACCAGTTTCAAACCTACCATTAATTGCAAAATGAATTGAGTAAACAGTTCAAAAACAACTATCAGAGCATTTAGAAAATAACAACATCCTCTACCCATCACAACATGGATTTCGAAAACATTACAGCACGGAAACACTCTTACTCGCATTAACAGACAATATACTAAGAGAATTCAACAGTGGAAAACATTACATTCTCGTACTACTGGATCTATCATCTGCATTTGATACAGTGAATCACGAAATACTAATCAAAAGGCTCAAGGAAATAGGACTACACAACAAAACAATCAAATGGTTTAAATCATTTCTTAGTAACAGATTGTTCCAAGTACAAATTAATAATACCTTGTCCAAAAAAATGGCACTAAAAACAGGAGTACCCCAAGGATCATCACTATCAGCAACACTCTCTAATATTTATCTGTTACCACTATGCCATCTCCTCACAGGGCTAGGAATCACACACTATGTCTACGCTGATGACATTCAATTAATCCTACCAATTGAAGACACTATTGAAAAAACACTTAGCTTAGCCAATATGTATCTCGAAATAATCAAACAGCTTTTAAACCAAATGGAATTGGTAATTAATATTGAAAAAACCAAATTCCTACACTTAGAAAGAAAGAACATAAACATAATTCAAACTCCAGTAATACTCAAAAGCAATTAAAAAATCGATTTAGCAGAGAAGGTACGCAACCTCGGCGTTATAATAGACACAGAGCTAAGCCTCAAACCGCACATATCTCTAAAAGTTAAAGAAGGGTATGCCAAACTAATGGTACTAAGGAAACTAAAACCACTTCTGACATTACCAAACTTTCGCACAGTGCTCCAAGCACTAATATTTGCGAGCACTGATTATTGCAATGCATTACTGCTGGGCCTGTCATACACAGCAATAAGACCACTGCAAATATTACAAAACTCTGCAGTGAGAATCCTCACAGGCAAAAGAAAATGAGATCACATCACAGATACACTAGCGGATCTACATTGGCTACCTATCGAACAAAGAGTTCAATTAAAGCACTTTGCACAAAGCACAAACTGATCCACGACGAAAAAGCAGAATGGCTGAACACAGCACTGTGAGTACATGTTCCACATAGAAATTTAAGATCAGCAAATTAAGCTCTCTTAACCATCCCATCAGTAAAAACAGCAAGACTAACACAGATGAGGGAGCGTGCACTATCACTGACGGGTCCCACCCTATGGAACTCCATGCCTCTAGAATTAAGACTACAGAGAGATTTCAAAATGTTCAAAATAAACCTCAAAACATGGCTTTTCAAACAGGCTTTTTACAAAGAGAATGTGGAAAACAGATAAGGAAGAGCCAGCATATAGCACCTAACACATAATCTCCAGGTACATACCTGGAAATGATCATTCTCACACTGTTAAGCGTAAATAACAATAAACCGTAAAGCCCCATTAACGCATGCAATAGGCCCTTACCGCATGCGAAAATGTCTTTAACGCATACGATAGCACCATATCGTATGGTGCGATGCAAATTTGGAAAAGAGGAGGAGTTAGGGGCAGGGAGTGGGCTGGGTATGCCAGTGTGTGAAATGCTATCGCACAGACTTAACGCCGATTTTAATGACACCTTTTTTTAATAGCGTTAAGCTGTGCGATAGCTTAAAGCTCCCCGGGGGGGGGGGGGGGGGGGAGAGAGAGAGAGATAGACAGAGACTAGCCATAGTATCCTCTCCCTAGATAGGTATTTGTATCCCTATAGTAGGCCCACCTAGTAACTCGAGGTGAGGGTTAGGTATTGGTGTAGGGGGTTAGGGGCCACTTTGACATTCAATGTGAGACGTACGAACAGAACAGTGGTCTCTTGTGAAGATCTGAGGACCGACGGAGAGAGGAAACTCACTCCAAGATGAGATTTGGGCAATGTTCTCTCAACCTAGCTTGATGTTACCCAGGTAGAGAGTTGAATGCAGGAAATACATCAGGTCTGGCACGTATTGCAAAGTCTGAAAATGTTAGCGCAATGTGCACTAACTTAGCTCTTCGCATAGGTAAATAGCGCAAAGTGCGATAAACTTTAAATAAAATAAATAAAATTCACCAGCGACTTTAGTGGTGGAACTTTATAGCTTGCTGGAGATTCCCTGCCATGTTAAAGCCTGGTCCTGTGAAGCCAACCTCTGAAATTCCACTCTCCCCCCCCCCCCCCCCTCTGAAATATAGCCAATTCCCCTTCTCCCTGCCTGAAGGTACACTTTCAGTTTCATTATACAAGTCAAAAACAAAAAGAAAAGAAAATCCCTTAAAGTGCAAGAGAAAAGGCAAGAATGGGCAAAAAGCATACAGCGTTAGATAACTGTCTGTTCAGTCTCCGTGAAAAGAAATATCTCTAATATTTTTCCAAATGGGAGCATGCCATTCCAGATGCCATTATTATCTATGAAACTTGCTTCCTCCTCTCTGGCTTATCGTTGATTCGTTCCCCTAACTGTGCCTATTCTTTTGCTGCACATACTGTATATTTTCCTCCCATCTTCTGTTGTTGGGTCTTCAGGGACAGGGATCCCATGTTACCTACCTGCCCCTTTTAACTTGCATTTATCAAATAGTAGATGCCATAAGCAGTTGGTCAGTGTTGCCTTTTATAGTACTGCATGCATAAAACTGTCAGTGCAGCATAGAAATAAAATAATGGTTTATAATAACAAGGAATTTCTACATTTAAATATCTTTGTTTTCTTTCTCTTAATGGTATCCTGGCATGCGTTGGGCTTTGGCTGGTTTTCTTCAGCTGTGTTTACTGTGGCTGCTTTTGTTCTATGGTAGAGACTGCCAAAGCATGTCAGATCCCAACAGACATTAAAATTAGAAAATAAAGTAGCTTTTCCTGTGGCCTTTAAACATAGGCTGGACTGTATTTCATATGCATAGGTCATAATGTTTTCAGAATGGCACAGCTTTGGAGGCAGGTTGTATTCTGCCTCGTGTGTCTTGATTGTAGTTGGATTTTCATGTGTATGCCTGCTCCTGTCTTTATCACCAGACTAGTGAACAGATGAGAAACAAATCTGCTGTGCCCTGGTTTCCATCCCCGTAGAAACATCTGAGCTCTTACCATGCTTAGTTAGTGGGACGACAATTCTGGTCTGTCAAGGATTAAACCCGATTTGGACTATAACTTGTGATTTAGGCAGAGATAGAGGTGGAGGGGGGCAGTGTGGTGGGTGATTAATGTCTGATTAAATCTAGTGCAGCATTACAAAAAAATTCTTTTTTTTTTCCAGACTGGAAGTGGGCTGGTACATCATACTGACACATCTTTTCTTATTTATTTTTTTTATATACTGACATTTGATCTCAATTGAGCTATCACACCATTCAGGTACTGTAGGTATTTCTCTATCCCCAGAGGGCTTACAATCTAAGTTTTTGTACCTAAGGCAATGGAGGGTAAAGTGACTTGCCCAAGGTTACAAGGAGTGACAGCAGGATTTGAACCCTGGTCTCCTGGTTCATAGTCCACTGCTCTAACCACTAGGCTATTCCTCCTCCTCTTACCTGCACTATACTCTCACTTACTCTTCCTGTGTTGGATGGGTTGAGTCTGGTCACTTCATTAATGCTATGTTAAATTGATGCTTTCTGATGATACTGAAAACCCAATCCCCCCCCCCCCCCAAACTTGAATCATAGGTAATCTTCACATGGGTACCATAAGTCCTTGGGTATGTGCTGCCTTGAGGCGTAAGCAGCAGCCATTCTGCTCGACAAAAGAAGCTTAAGAAAACAGCCTGTAAGTGGCCTGAGCAATTATGGTGGCCAACCAAGATCTTCCAAGAACCACTGCAAATCAGCGTGTAGCTGCCTGACCTAGAAAAAAAAAATTCCTTGCGAACCAGACAATACCCACCAAGCAGCACTGAAGTTAGCCTGTAGCTTCCTGATTTGGAGGAAAACTGTTGGGAGTTGACCAAATACCTCCTAGCACAGTAGGAGCCAGCCTACAGCGTCACAACCCAGAGAGGACATTGGGTGGGAGCCATCTACCTCTCCCCTCCCACATACGCCAGGGAGCCAGCCAGCTCCACACAGCACTTTATTCAGGTTGATTTTGTGCCGGTATTTGGAGCCCTTGTTGATTAGTCTTGTGTGTCTACTACTTTAGTCTTGTACTTTTTATAAATTTCCAGTTTTAATAAAGAACATATTTGTACTCCCCCTCCTAGAGCGCTGGCCAAACTAGAATCTTCCACCCTTCCAAGCTCTTAGTTTGGTTTACCCGTGTTTACATACTGGGCAGCTTGATCTTAAGTTTTAGAGCGAAGAAGCATTGCCCTGTACCGGATGCTTCGTTCCTATTTCTGTGCTCTTCTGCAAGATATAGGGGTCTATGTACTAAAGAGTGTTAGCGTAATGCCCGCCTTCAATGCACATTACTGCAGGTGTGACTTAACATCCATGGGTGGTGTGGGTTATTTGCATGCACATTAGTGTTACCATATGATAATGTAAAGCACAAGCAAATGACCTTTACACCCCCTGCTCCCCTTTAAAAAAATATATATAATGGCCTCATTAGGTATTAATGCTGGATAGTATCTAATAGGCTTCAGAAATAAGGGCCTTTTTCGCCTGCAAAATACCCCACCCATGCCCAGACCCCCACTTACGTGCCTTCTGAATCTTCACCAGCAGGTGGGAACTGGTTTTCCTCCTGCACGTTACGGTGCCAGATACGAAGTGGCACCTCTAACACACTGAGCACACGTGCTTCGGCCTTATATTGGTTAGTAGACAGACTCCTCCTTTGGTTTGTCTCTTTTCAGCGTTTCAGTTGTTTTTGTGGTTACGCATGCTTCGTTAAATTCATTTGTTTCAGTCCTTTATGAATATCATGCAATTTTTTTTTTAACGAACAATTGCTTCTCCTAGGTGGGGACATGTGCTGTTAACACCAGGCAAAAAAATTGGATTCTCTCTCTCTCTCTTCAGGAGACTGCCAAAAGTAGATTGTAGCAGCATGTTATCTACATAATCGATACTGCAGTAAATTTAAATGCCAGCCTTCTGCTTTTGAGTAACCATCAACTAAAAAAAAAAAAGGCAAATTGTGGTCAAATTACTTCTGCTATATTGGTTTGGGGAAATAATTTTCCTGAACCCCTGCCCTTCCCCCCCCCCAATTCACACGCATATGCAGTTTCTCTCTTTGTGGTTTTATATATTTTTTCCTCCTCAAAGAAACAAATATGTTGCACCGTCTTCAGGAGAGCTGCGGAGTGCTGGAGGAATCCTGGGGCTGCCTCCGTTGTTTGCAGGTGACCCACGGGTGCAAATTTGAGTAGCGCCATTTAAGATTTTGTTCAGTCAGCCGTGCCAGCAGATTTGGTGAGGCTGTTGCTTCTTGGGGGGGAGGTGTTAACATTGTGCCGCGTGATATTTTGACATTATGTTATGACCCTGAAGCACAAGATGCTGTAGGGAATATCCCAATTCTCGCTGGGAGAGAGCACCTTGCCCACTTAATCAAACAGGGTTGCTGTCTTTGAACCTTGCTTTGTGCTACAGGAAAGCCCTGAGGGGTGGGACTGCAAATAAGACATATGTTGTGCGTTTTGTTTTTAAATAAAAATGTAATCTTAAATAATAATTGATTTTCAAAACTTATTTAGTGCTGTATATTTCCTGTCCCCTACTAAAGGAGCGTTGATTGTTAGGTTATGTAAAAGGAATGATAGATCGGTTTCTGCCAACTGCTTTTGGTCCATAGTACTCCTTGATAATTGAAGATGTTGCTTTGTACACTCTCCCTCATTAATTGTGTGTGTGTGTGTGTATTTATTTATTTTTTCTTTTTGAAGAAACTCATACTTTTATTAATGAGATATGACAGCCTGTCTTGTTTGATGCAGGCTGGAAATTTTGAAAGGTCCTACGTTCAGCTTGGGTACTTTCTTCCTTGCTTCTTGATGTACATCAAACTCGACTAATGTTAACAGTCTTGTGTGGGTTAAGTTTAAGTAAAGCATGGTCCAGGTTTTCAGAATTTTTCACCTGCTGCTCCCTACCAGAATGCATCCTGCGGTGTTGTGCTACTCTTTGAAAATAGAATTGAATGATCGTGACCTGAACTTGCTTCATCTTCCTGAAGTGACTGCATGGAACAAAAACTCAGAACTATGGTTTGGTTTCTGTTGTGCCGCAAAGCAGCAGAGAGTCCTTCAAAATCTTACCCCACGCATGACTTTTTTTTTTTTTAAATAAAATTGTGCAGGCCTCATGTCACATCGTTGTTCCATTGCACAGTGGTAAGAAAATGCTGGGGTAGGTTGGCTCACCCCAATGCAATGCCAGGAGGTGTGGGTTTCCAGCAAGCCAGAGTCACGCTGCCCCTCCTGTGGCTCACTGAGAGCGGCTGCAGATTGTTTGAGCTCCATTAGAACTCAAACTATCAGCGTTAGACGCCCATCTTTTCTTCAAGCAGCAGTGACTGTGCACCTGCTGGTAATACCTTCCAAACGACAGCGCACACCTATATAGGAGCCCACTCGTGACTCTTCGTGCATTCTCCTTACAGTACTATTTAGTACCTGGGTTGAGGAGCTGCATAAGGAAGTAGCTTTTTGGGGGGGGGGGGGGGGGCTGTGTATGGTCGCCTCGGCTCGTGGGAGGTCACTAATGTGCCGAGCTCCTGTGGGGGCATAGATTGCAAAAGAAAAACTGGAAAAAGTACAGGGAGGTGGGAGAGAGCCCACAATGGCTGTGCAATGAGGGGTTCTTGATGGAATGATAACCAGACCAAAAAAAAAAAAAAGGCTCAGAATGGCGTTGAGACTAATAGGAGAAATCTGATTGAAACATTTGTGTTTTCTATCCCCGGAGGCAAATTCTCTGGAACTCGAGTGCATGCTGAGAGTATTGTAGTGCCCAAGGTATCTAAAATCCTCCAAGAGTGATTTGCCAGAAATGAAATGCACTTACCATATGCTCCTGTCTCCTGCGCCGCCCCCCCCCCCCCCGCCCCCCCAATATTTAGAGTTGTGGGAATACATGGTGAGGGCACACACCCTCCCACCCTACCTCGGTGCAGCAGTTTCAGGCTTCCTTTTCTCTATGCCACTCTGCCTCCCTCTCTCCCCGCCCCATCCCTCCTATCCAGGAAGGTGCAGTGCTCTTTCTTCCTCCGGTCACCCCCCCGTAACCCTTTCACACTCTTCTTTTCCTCCCTTCCCTCAGCTGTCTCATATTCCTTCCAGGCCCAATGGGGGATGAAAATGCCTCCCCCATGAGGCACCAGTTGGGGCCAGAACTACTGCTCCCGACGCTGCCACTTCCTCTGACTGGGGGGGGGGGAGACTTTTCTGCTAATACTCCCTGATCCCTGAGCCCAGCTGGAGGTGAAGACTATGCACCTGCTTCTTCCTACCTGCCAGCCAAAAAAAAAAAATCCACTTGCTTCAGGCGAGCAGGCTAGTGGAATTTCAAAATCCTGATAATTCATAAGAAGTTTCACATTTCCTTGAGTTTGAGTCTGAATTTAACTCAGTAGTATCCTCTGTTAAGAGGATTTATTATTATTTTTTAGCTTGTGGCTGTAGCACTACGCTGTGCAGAGCAGTGCCTTGTGTGTGTGCGGTTCTTCCTACAGCTGGGCGATCTCATGCGTCTCTTGTTTCAGGGAGTGGGGGAAGGAGAGGACACCAGTGGGGGAAGTAGGTGAAATGGAGTTGAGAAGTTTGTCATGGTGTAGTTTAGAATTTGAATGCTTCTGCTCCAAGCATCCTGCAATAGCTTTTAGTGGCAGCAGTCACTTTATTCTCGCGCAAGCTTAATAATGTTTGATCCCAGTGTAGGCTGGGCAGCCATCACGTTAACAAAGCTTAGCATTATGTGCTGAACTATCGACTGGAGAGTCCCCCTGTCCTCCATTTTTATTAAACTGCAGAGAAGATGCAGGTGTCCAACATAACTGTTCAGCCGTACTGAACGGTGAATGTTGCCGAAGTTATAGACAAGCAATTGAAAGTCATTCTGTGGCATGGAGGAGTGGGCCTAGTGGTTACAGCAGCAGGCTGAGAATCGGGGAAGTCAGGCTTCGAGGCCCCTTGCACAAGCCCCTTTACCCTCCATTGCCTCATGTACAAATTTCTCCCATTCGGTGTCTTTGGGGAAAATGCCTTAATGGATCAGACCCTTAGATTGTAAGCCCTCTAGGTCAGGAGCCTACCAACTTGAATAACTCACTTTGAGTTCAAATTTGGAAAGGTATGTAATTTAAAAAAAAAAAAAAAAAGTCAAAATCTTGGAAACTAGAAGTGTCTCACCTGTGGAAAATAAGTAGTCAAAAGCCACGGACCTGCATAGTACGAGATTTCTATGGGTCGTGCATTGTTCTGCACTTCTGGGGCCATATCTGTACACTGAAACAACAAAAAAGAAAGCACTTTTCAAACAGTTTCCCTGAAAATTGTAAATTAACTAGAGATGTGAATCGGAACTGAAATCCGACCCGATTCTGGTTCCGATTCACATCTATAGAGATGTGAATCGGAACTGAAATCCGACCCGATTCTGGTTCCGATTCACATCTCTAAAATTAACTAAGGTTATTGGAACTCTCCCTTCAGCAGCCAGTTTAATTTTTCCTGATGTGTTATTGGTTTTTGAGGGGGGGAATCATGGTGTAGATTTACTTGAGAAACACGGGGATATAAGGCAAGTGCAGTGCCCCCACGCTCAAGATCTAAATGTGCCCAAAAAACCGTAGTGCTGCACACGTCTGGAAGTGCGAGGGAAGCGATCAGTAACGATAGCTTTCTGGTTCAGGT
Source organism: Rhinatrema bivittatum (assembly GCF_901001135.1). Lineage (NCBI taxonomy): Eukaryota > Metazoa > Chordata > Amphibia > Gymnophiona > Rhinatrematidae > Rhinatrema > Rhinatrema bivittatum. Next base: position 308,120,172 of record NC_042615.1, read on the forward strand.
GCCAGCATTGTTTTATTTGTAGGCACCTGAGAAATGGTTGCCAGCATGAAACAAACGACCCAAAAGCTGGTGCTGCAGTTGGGAAATCATCCGCTTAGTCCTTCCTGGGCAGGGCTGCGCACACTTCCAAAGAATGCACAGCTGCAGTCCAAGTTATTTGCTGTAATTTGTTTACCCTTGGGAAGCCTTTTGAGACACACAGCCAAATATCCAGCCTTAACAGGGTCTGGTGCTCAGAGCATTCGTCTCAAGGAGGCGTACACCTGTCGTAAATGGTGCGCCCGGTCCCCTCAATCTTATTCTTCACTTGTACACATTTGTAAAGTGTTCTGCTAAGAACAGATGAGCATGCCCTCCCAAGAGGAAAAATGAAACACACACAAAAAGGATTTGCTAAAGAGCCACCCCGGGGATCTAGCCCCTGACTTGCACAGGAAAAACTCATATTTTTTGTTAAATCTGTTTTTTCCATTTTATTTTATTTTATACCAGTGAGGTTTAGCACTTACCTTCAACTTAGCATGAGGATCGTTGTGTATGTGTATGGTAAACATTCGTGGCCTAGCCATGACGTGCCGCCTCAAGATACCGGCGTGGCTAGTTTTATATTCTCTTTTGGGCCGATACAGTACAGTGCGCTCCGGCGGACTGCTTTTCTGTACACCCTCCGACTTAATATCATAGCGATATTAAGTTGGAGGCCCCAAAATTAAAAAAAAAAAAAAATCAAAAATTAAAAAAAAAAAAAATTAAATCGGCCCGTGGGTCGGAAGACAGATGCTGAATTTAGCCGGCGTCCGTGTTCCGAACCCGTGGCTGTCAGCGGGCTCGAGAACCGACGCCGGAAAAATTGAGTAGGCTGTCAAACTCGCTGACAGCCGCCACTTCTGTCAAAAAGGAGGCGCTAGGGACGCGCTAGTGTCCCTAGCGCCTCTTTTTACCGTCGGCCCTAATTTGCATCTTCCCCCCTGAATCGCCCGCTTTCCCGCGACTTTTACTGAATCGGCCCGTTTATGAGGACATTGGACTTAAATCTGAAATTTAATTCTGGGTTTGCTGATGAAGAATTACCTGTGGGATTACCTGGCTAGTAAGATCATCACAGTTGTACATGTACTGTATGGAATGTTTTCACTTGCTTGAGCACGGCACCATCTTCCACTAAAAATCTGCCAAAGGTTTATTATTATTTTTTTACGACCGTCTATCAATGGAGGTAGTATGAGAAGGAAGCAGAAAATGACAGTTCTAGTTAGGACTTCAGCAGCATAACGAAATCGCACGACGGAATATTGGTTTAGAAAGTGCAAGAAGAGAGCAGACAGAAAAGAGGCGGTGACGTGTTTGTCAAGGATTTATGCACTTGGACCTGTGTCAGTGGCTGTGCTGTCTGCTGCTAAGTAGGAAACCGGGCTTGAGTTTCTGCACTCATTTTCTGTGCCTAGGAGAAATCAGGTATGCTAGATTATAGGGTCTGGGAGAAGTCTTTCACTGGTAGATAACTTTTATGTTTTTTTGGCTCTCCATTTTGATACCTCCAAATTCTTATAAAGGACTGCTAAGTTTTGTGTGCACATTTGTCTCCGCTCTAGAAGCTTAACAAGTACAGAAGCTGATAGCATGCATCTCCGAGCCTGTGGAGGAGAGGGGAGAGAAACCTCACTGGCACTGCACAAACCTATAGGAAAACAAATTCTGCTGATTGGGTCGGGATGGGAGTGATTGATTTTCTAGTTCCAAAAGCATCGGACCTCTAAAGGCAGGGTTTCCCCCCTTGTGTTTTATTTTTGTGTGCTGTAACTAAAGTACCTGCTGTATACAAGGAGCCAGTCTTACCCTCCGTTTTTGCCCTGCTACTCTCCCATACTGTCATTTCTAGCGTATTTGGCAAGGCGACCTGACACTGAAGGCATAATGTTCTAGTAATAGTCAGATTTGTCATTCAGGCTCAAGCTGTGTTTTGGGGTGGGATAGGGGGATGTTGAGGCAGCGATTTAAATTTGTGTTACTTTTAGGGGACAATTTTCAGACTATTGTTGGGACTAGGCCCATGGGCACTTTTAACCTGTGGACTTTGTACGAAGTCTTATCGAGAAAGTGTATGTGTGCTTTACTTACAGACTTGTACACCCTCCCTTTTTTTTTTTTTTTTTGGTGTGGGCAGAATTTCAATAGGAAATAACGCGTACAGACTTGACAATGAAATCTTCCTGTATTATTTTATGCTGGCGCCCTAGGACTGCTGAGACGCGGCTAAAACCATGCACGTTGTGGAGCAGCGCACATACTGTTGGCCACATTGAGGGAGATGCAGTTTTTATACAGCCGGTTTATGTACATCAATCACGATTTTCATTACTTTAAAATTGTTCCCCCCCCCCCCCCCCCCCGCCAGACCTTAATGTGTTTTCCCCACTTTCCCTTATTGGTCTCTGCCAACACCTGCTCCAGACTGATAAAGCAAGAGGGTAGGCCATCTAAGAAAGCCGTTTGGGCAGCAATGTGGATTTAGACGCCAAGATAGTCCAAGTGTAAACTTTATTTGGATGGAGACATGAATTCATACAAATGCCCGACTCAGGCCGAGTTTCGCCCCGCCTGGGGCTGCCTCAGGGGCTGGGTAAAGTTGATCTCTTTATATGTATCAGAAAACTCTCTTGGGGTTAATACACCAATTATCTAATAGCCTGGTGGTTTAAATGGACTTGTTGTACCTGAGCGGAGACTACATGTAACTACACCAACATTTAAACCACCAGGCTATTAGATAATTGGTGTATTAACCCCAAGAGAGTTTTCTGATACATATAAAGAGATCAACTTTACCCAGCCCCTGAGGCAGCCCCAGGCGGGGCGAAACTCGGCCTGAGTCGGGCATTTGTATGAATTCATGTCTCCATCCAAATAAAGTTTACACTTGGACTATCTTGGCGTCTAATCCTCTTTGCAACCCCTGCTCCAGGGCTGGCGCTAGCATTTTTGCTGCTCTGTGCCAAAAATTGCTGTGCTGTCCTCTGCCCCGTTCCCTTCTTTTTTTTTTTTTTAAACATAGAATGTTTGTTGTTTTCCCCAATAACCAACACACGGTGCATCTGCCGAAGTGGACTATCCTCGACTCCTGTCTTTTCAACACACAATAGAAACCGTCAGTCTCACGCTCTGTCCCAGTCCCTTTTCTGCTGCCGAAAAAAGTCCTAATCCCTCCGGCAATCGAAACTATGAAATTTAACACACTCCCCTGAATCTATTTTACCCCATCCACAGGTTTAACATTTCTAAATTGTGCCGGAATGATCCCCAGGTGCTCCTTCCCCACCTACCGGTACATAAAATTGATGCCGGCTGGGCCCTGTAGCCGGCACCAGGCTGTTGTACAGAAAAACATGCACTGCTGTGGCGCCAACCAGAAAACCCTGCAAAAAAAGACACCTGGAACCCATATAGTACTAAGTCTATTTTAATGCGTCATAGGTATGAGTTTCGCCCTTGCACAGCCAACAATATAGTAAAAATCCCATACCAAAACAGTACTAACTGCAAGCACTCAAAGAGGAACAACCCTGTCTATGAAAGGCAAATATTACACCAGGCCTTAACACCTCTAAATTCCTTCATAGAAACTATTCATGTTAGCAGAATACCTCACCTTGTTTACACACGCAGAACACAGACAGACCCTGACCATATACAGAATAAAGAGACCATAAAATAGAAATTGAAATGTGGAGACAGAAACTGAACTGGAAACTCCAACTCAGTATATTACTAAAAACAGAAACATCCCCAGTCCTCATAAATCAAACAATGAAATCAAGAAATATAAATCAATCATAATAAGACATATTAATACAAAGAATATTGCCAAAAAGATGACAAATAGTATAATGTCCAGTAATTAAGAAACCTTATTAAAGTTTTAAAGATTTCTAAATGGTAATAAAATATTTAGAAAATTTAAACAAGAAGGGAAAAATACCTCACTTCCCATACCTGAAAACCTTTGATTTTCAGTCACCTTGAGCTTGTCATGGATTAGTGGAGGTGGCAAACCTTTGTCACCCCCCCCCCCCCCCTCAAGGCAGGCTCCCATTCACACCCAACCACACTCCCACCTCAGCAGGCTCCCATTCACACCCAGCCACACTCCCACCTCAGCAGGCTCCCATTCACACACACAAACACACTCCCACCTCAGCAGGCTCCCATTCACACACACAAACACACTCCCACCTCAGCAGGCTCCCGTTCACACACACAAACACACTCCCACCTCAGCAGGCTCCCGTTCACACACAAAAACACACTCCCACCTCAGCAGGCTTCCGTTCACACACACAAACACACTCCCACCTCAGCAGGCTCCCGTTCACACACACAAACACACTCCCACCTCAGCAGGCTCCCGTTCACACCCAAACACACTTCCACCTCAGCAGGCTCCCGTTCACACCCAGCCACACTCCCACCTCAGCAGGCTCCCATTCACACACACACACACACACACACACTCTCACCCATTTCCCCCTCCCCCTCCCCCAGGTGCACCCTCATTGCTGTTGGCAGGCCAACAAGAGCTGCTGCTTTAGCATCAGACATCTATCCCTCCCTGGACCTGAGTTCACTGCTTTCTCGGTGCACCCAGGCCTTGAGAAGCCCTATTGACTGAACCTGGATCCCCTGAGTTGCTGCACAGAGTGCCATGGCCACCGACTTCGCCCTTCCGTCAATGGAAATCCAAGGAAAGGATCCATAAAATCTGAACGTAAAGGGGTACAAAAGCACAGTACTTGAATTATGTCGCTTATGTTTACTGACAGACTGGAAGACCTTATATAAAGTTTGCATCAACTTTTCAAGCAATGGTGGTGTAATGCAAATCAAATGTAGTGAGTTTATAAATCTTAGCTTAATCATCCCCATGTTTTACCTTTCTGTGAATTCCTCTCAGGCCTTGGAATGATGCACTGTCCCTTCCTACCTCTAACCCTGCTGATTCTGCCTGACTATCAGGATTTATTTATTTATTAGATTTGTACACTGCCTATACCCAGTTCAAAGTGGTTTACATAAGCTTTGCAAACATAAAATAACAAACCATGCCAGACAAACTAAAATCTATAAAAGTCAACACAATGCACATCCGCATCTGTAAACCCATCAGTTAACAGCTGTCAAGAATTCAAAAACATGTTGAAACAAAAAAGACTTCAATAATTTTTTAAAACTTTTAGCACAGAGTGTTGATTTAGACTGCGAGGAGGATTATAGATTTTAAATAAAGCATTCATGCATGGAGATTCGATCTGCTTCAATAATTTGTGAATCAGTACAGCTGTTTTGTGTTTAATGGGGGCCAGTGTAAATTGATTACAACTGGAGTGATGTGTTGTGTACTATGAATACTGGTCAGGACCATTCCTGCAGAATTTTGTGTAGTTTGCAGTGGCTGCAACATTTACATAGGATCTCCAAGATATAAAGAATTGCAAGAGGTCTATGCCTGAAATAATTGAGACTTGCAGCACAGTTCAAAATTGCCATGGATCCTAATAAAGGCTTCAGACTCTGCAGTGTTTTGAGTTTAAAGAAGGTGACCTTGACAATGACACTGATTAGTTGTCATCCTTCGCATATGTGTGCACATATGTATTTAAGCATATAGAGACCAATTTTCAAAGTAATTTACCCGGTTGGAAAATTGGTGTCCGTCCGTGCAGCTGAAAGCTCAATGCATGCCCTTTCAGCCGCAACGAGAAGAGGCGTTTAGCAAGGGGGGGGAGGGGAAAGTACGTGCATCTATGGCATTTTCAAATCTTTGCACACCCTTTTCCTAGACAGATTCAACCAACGGGAAAAGGCATGCTTTGTGCTCGCAACTAATTTGAGAGCGAAAGTACTGGCCGTACTTTTTGCTTTGAGAACTGGTGCAGAGCTCACGGGTAAAAAGCATGCGTACGGTCACTGCCCCATTGCGGACGGTTTGAAATCGCCACCATTATCTCATGCCAAGAAAGGGGAAAGCGGACATTTACAGTTGACAATGCCAGAGATTTCCTGCAATCAAACAATTGCATGGGTAGCTGACGTGCAGCAGTTTTGTTTCCTTTTCACGTAGAGGTTCGTTGGTGCAGTTCTATCGTTGTTTTCCAAATGTAAATGAACTGCTTTAAGGAACAAGGAAGGCTTTGAATTCAGTAGAGCTGCTTCACAGATGACTTTGTCGTCTGCCGGTGTTGAAGGAGTATTTGTGAAAATGGACCCAGTTGGGAAAAGTCTGGGCTGCTTGTAGATAGAGGTAGGCACTCTTAACAAACCCTAACCTGCTCTCATTGCCCCAGACTTGGGAGCTTTATTGGATAAGGCTATGGCTTGCAGGACTGCAAGGGGGTTATGTCAAGTAGCAGTAAGTAGACTTTTCTTGGAAAGCCTGTCTGAGAGGTGTGCCATCTGAAGGCAACCAGCTGTTTGGTCCTCAGCTTGATAAGATCTTCACAGTATAGTAGGGTTGATGTATGGGGAACAGCCTCCTATTCGAGGCACTGGAAGTAAAAACACTAACGGAGTTTAAGAAGTCATGGGATAAGCATAGGGGATCCTTAGTTGTGAGGAAGTGAAGGGAAAGCCAGAGATCAGCTGGGGTCTGTTGCATTGTAACAGGAAGTAAACCGAGAAGACTGGATGGGCCTCATGGTCCTTCTTCTGCCATCATGTTCTGTGTTTCCGTGATGGAGTAGGATATGGAATTTATAGCAAAAATGGCTTACATCCATAAGGCAGACTTTTTCAATGGGCCGCCTAATATTTAGAGGTTATAGCTAGAGGTTATTGCTATTGTGAACCGTTGTGATGGCATCTGCTTAACGACGGCATAGAAAAGATTTTAAATAAATAAATAAATAAACGCCTAGTTCAACTTTTCATCGGAGTCTAGGGAAAAGCTATCAATTTGCCGTACAGAAGGGGTATTTTTAAACAGGTTTCCTGACCCTCTGGACAAAAATAAGGACTAGAGAATGAGAGAGGAAGGCTTCAAACTCCTTTTCAAAATTGGAAGGACTTGGTAAGAGGACAAACAGGTTCTTCATGTGATAGAAAAGGTTATGTCATAGAAATATTGGAACTTCTAAAATTCCAAATAGTTTGGTTCTTGATTGGTAATACAAAAATGATCTGCTAAAAAGGATACAGATACATGTGATTCTCTCCTACGAAGTCACACCACTTCTAAAATGACTTGTGCTGATTTGTATCTACCACAGACATTTTTTCTTTGTAATTTATTTTGAAATGGGCGGTCCTGTGCTAGTTTTATTATCCAGGCTGCTGGGCACGTTTATTGCAGATTTAATTTTGCCTGTTGTGATGTGGATTATCTTGTTCAGTTGGTGTTAATAAAGTTACTAGCAAAGGTCATGGGCCACCAGGGGGTGTCCTGTTCAGATCACACGATGAAGTCCTTAGCTGTATATAAAATCGTAAATTTAGGGTTTTTTTCAGTTAATTAGAGGTTCTCTGAGAGAACAAAAACAAATCAGTGTTTGCTGGTGTTTTTGCGGGGCAGGTATTATTGCTGGGTACCTTTTCCAGTTGAATTAAATAAGTACATTTGTGCATCTGAGAAGTCGGCATGGAGAAGGATCCAAAGCATGCAAGGGGAGGGGTGAGAGAGTGCTAGAGGATGTGGCGTTTTTCCGGTGTTTATCCAATAAATGCCAATTTTAGTGTTTTGTTTTGTTTTGCTTTGGGGTGTTTGTTAAATCCTAAAGTCAGAAGCCCTAGTTATGTCTAAATAACAAGCATTTAACCATCTATAAAGTGACACCCAGGAATGCATCTCCTGGGTTCTTGGATAATCACCTCAGGGCACGGGAGGAGTTGTCTTCTTGCTTTTGGGTCTTAACCACATTGTGGAAAATTGAACTGACTTCACCCTGCTGCTTTTTCCAGTTTTGTGGCTGACTTGAAAACCTCTCTTGTACTATCCTGGCTTCCGTTGTATTTAGTTTGTGGGTTGGTTTGTTTTTTTTCATGTTCCTAGGTAAAAAGGATGTAAAATTCCAAACAAACCTAAAAAGGGGAATGCAAGGTGAAGACCTTTTCTGCTGAGGAGATGAGTAGATTTGTATCTGGCGCATGCATACAGCAGTGGTAGGGTCTGTGAAGGAGAACTGTCATACAGCTAAAGTGTGTGTGTCTGTGTGTTATGTTCAATAGCTTGCATAGTCGGCAAAGTGCACAGATCTGCTGGTATCATGGACTTTTATGACTGATTTCAAAAGGAAATAACTTGGGCCGTTTCCCTATGAAAATTGCCTGCCAAGTAGCCGCAAACAGAATGGCCACGTGTGTTTCCCCTTGCTGCTTCTACAGCTGGCAAAAGGGAGGGGGGGGGGGGGGAATCAAATCCATGTGAGTTATTTTCCCTCCTCCAACCCAGACACATCTCTGCAAATGCCACTTTTTAGACCAGCTAAAAGGGACTATGTACTGTGGAAGCCTGTGCTTACTTTTAACCCCTCGGGGTGGGGGGAGGAGAGATGTACAGGGTTCAACCAGGGCAATCTAGCCCAAAACAACTAAGCAACCAGGCAAACTGGCAGAAACTGTGGCCTTCTTTGAGGCAGGAACATTCCATATATATATATTTATTTATTTATTTATTTATTTATTTAGCACTTTTATATACCGATTTTCCAGTAACAGAATTACTAATCAAGTCGGTTTACATTCTAAACAATAACATGACAAGAGGATGTCTTACAATAAACTGGTAGATTGAACTTGGATAAAAATAAATGGGGTTAACAAACGTAAACAACATAAAGTAAAAGTTATGGGGCCTGATGTAGGCGGGAGTTAAGAACGGGTGTTGGGCATAAGGCTAGGTTTTTAATATTGCTCTCTGGGGGTTACCAATGAAAGGGATCATAGGTTGGAATTCAAATAAAAGCTGAAGTTATGTTCACAGTATGTATATATATATATATATATATATATATATATACATACTGTGAACGTCCTGGAAACAGAAGAGCTGACCCCTGAGCATTCAAAGTCAAGCAATGGCCAGGGATTGGATTTAGGGCCCACCCTGGTGGGGGGGGAGGGGAAGCATCTCGGTCATCACACAACGCCAATACCTAAACGTATGAACTCAAGCCTGCATGTTTAAAGAAGGGGCAGACCATAAATGACGTCACGCTCCGATGGGGGGAGGGGGGGTTACCACTTTTCTGATGAAGGGGGTTTGGAGATTTGTGACGAGGGGGGGGGTGGGTTGATTTCATGTCAAAGTAGTGTGATGTCGTTTATGGACGTCCCCTAATGTGGTCCCCTGTCCAGCTCTGTCACTGCAATGGCTTTACCTAAACAGAAAATGAAAAGGATTTGGTGGGAAACCTGGGTGCTTGCGAATGAAGACCCAAGGCACAAGTGAGGAGGATGGGTCCTGATTCAAGAGGGAGCTTCCATGGAGCACGTGCACGAGCCAACCCCATGACCCTTATGCTGCTAGGACTGTTGCAAGCAATAGGCTTGTAATTGCCAATATTTTACAGTAAGTCTGCTCTGCGGGAAAAAACAAAAGTTTTTTAATCCAGTCGATTTATTTATTTGATTTATTTATTTAGATTCATTACCTGCCTTTTTTTGAATAAGAAAGTCACCCAGGGTGGGGTGGTCTAGTAGCAATCACTGTTTTCCTGCTGGTGGTGAAATGCGGATTTTGGTTTGCGCCAAGCTCTTACCATTCGCATTGCTTCCTTAATGCGGGCAGTTAATGACAGGTTGGGATAGCACTGGCATCCACATTAAAGACATTCTTGATCAGAGTGGAGATGGCCCGGCTCGCTTACCTTAGCTTTGATATACAGTGGAACATTACTCATTCTTTCCAAATATTCCACTGCATCTTTCAGCCGTTAAGCACGGTGCACAGATACGCTTATATCATTAAACTCAAGGATCAGAGCAAGCTGTCACATCAACAGTACGTATATACACACTGCCTTTTCTTTCTAATGTAGACCTCAGTTTTTGATCATGGCTTTTTTTTGAATGTAGCATATATTGGAAATCCAGTTGAGGAAAGGGAAAACTGATGAGCTGAAAGCTGGGAATTGTCTGCTCTGGGTGCTTTTGTTTATTATTCTTGCTGCTGTTAAATAGGTTAGTCAAGCACTTCAAAACTAAGCATCCTTTAGGATGCTTCAGTGTCTCTTACTGGATGTGGATGTAAGATTGCTTCTGCTGCTGCAGTTTTAAAAGCGCCCACTCACATTACATATTAAAAAAAAAAAAAAAAAAAAAAAGAATCTTTTCAACTCATGACCTTAATGGGTTTGGATTTTCACCTTTCACAGTAGTACCTCCTCCCCTCCCAGCTTGTTGTGACCTTGGGCAAGTTGCTTCACCCTCCATGGCCTCAGGTACAACTTCAGATTGTAAACCCTCTGGGGATAGGATTAAGGCTGCAGTGCCTGAATGTAATCTGCTTTGAAATGCCTGAAAGGTTGGAATATAAGTCACGTGAGCGAATTGAATTAGATTCATAAAGGGCAATTTTGAAAAAAACATGTACTGGGGAAGTCGTGAAGTTACCCAGGTCAAATGCCCTTACAGAAAATTGCCCGCCTTAAATACAGGCACAAATGCATGCAGCACACAGACTTTAAGCTGCATTAAAAAGAGGCCTTCCTGAGCGCATGTTGAATTTGGAAAGCGGTGTAAGTACATGTGATTTTTCGGATGCACGCATGCTATGTTGCCGTGCATGTGAATAGATGGCAGAGTACACAGATGCTTTTAACGCATACACTTGGCAATTGCTAGTTTTTAGAGAGAAACAACACAAATAGTTTCTCACTGAACCTCCTCCCCCCACCCCCAAATAAAGTTTGTGCTAAAGCTACCTGCATAGTTTGCAAGTATATGATCTGGTCGAAAACTGCCCAACAAGCAGTAACAGAGGAACATTTTAAAGCTCTCTTGCTTCTTTGGCATGAAATAGAAATTGTATGAAAAAAATGTATGGATTCACACTTTTTCAAAGCAGCAAACTGAATTGCATAAGAAACGTTACTGCAGGTAATGCTATTTCAGAACTGCATTGATGGTAGTGGGGGATCTGCCACAAGGAAATGCAAATTCCACTGCTTTTAAATCCAGGCCAAGGTTTCTGCAGTTTGGAACGCCAGTGCTATTTTTGCTGCGAACATAATTTCTCCATTTTTTTTTTTTTATTCTGCTCATTTTGTCAGGATCTAGAAAGCTTGAGGAATGGTCTAGGGTCTCGCAGCTAAGGTTTAATGCTAAAACAATGCACAGTAATGCATTTGGGCCACAAAATCCCAAGGGAGAGGTACAGTATTGGAGGTGAAATTCTTCTCAGCACAAAGGAAGAGCGGGATTTTGGTCGTGATTGTATCTGATGATCTTAAGGTGGCCAAACAAGTAAGCAAAGTGATGACAAAAGCCAGAAAGATGCTTGGCTGCATAGGGATAAGAATGGTCAGCAGAAAAAGGGAGGTGAACACAACATAAGAACATAAGACCTCACTTGGAATACTGTGTACAGTTCTGGAGCCCGCACTTTCAAAACGATAATCGTAGTCAACAAACCGACAGGTTGAATAGCAAAAACTAATACCCTCTCATGAGAATTTCATCAATGTAAATTCCATGTCATAAACCAAATAGTACTTAATGTGTATTTGTTACCGGATAATGCTTGCACCCTCTATGTAAAGTATAATCTATTCTTTTTTGTTTTTTTGATATATGTGCCCTTTTGTAAACCGTCATGATGGTAAATAACTTAATGACGGTATATAAAAACTTTTAAATAAATAAATATAAACAAGATGGAGTCGGTCCAAGGATGGCTACTAAAATGATCACTGATCTTTGTTCTAAAGCATATGGGGACTTAAAGATCTATACATGTATACCATAGAAGAAAGGCAAGAAGGAGGAGATATGATAGAGAGACATTTAAGTGCCTCCAAGGTTTTCATGCACAGGAGGCGAGCCTCTTTCAAGGGAAAGGGGGACATGGGATGACGTTGAAAGGGGGGTAGGCTCAGGAGTAATCTTAGAGAAATAGTTCTTTATAGAGAGAGTAGTAGATGCATGGAACAGCTTCTCATTGGAAGTGATTGAGACAAAACCTGTATCTGAATTCAAGAAAGCATGGGATAAATACAAGGGATCTTTGAGGGTGTGATGGGCATTGTAAATTAAATGGGTGGGTGGGCAGACTTAGATGGTCCATATGGTCTTTTTCTGCCATCATGTTTCTGGGTTTCTATGGGGAAAGGAACGTTGAAGAAAATAAAACAAATCGGGGCCTGCCTTATTTGTCCAAATATAATGTAACCCCCATCTCTGGGTGCGATTAGAACTCCAACGGTGCCATAACAGATTTTACAGTATCTTTCAGGGCTGTGTCATTCAGACTAGCTCGCAGATAAGTCTCCTTCCCCAGGGCCTGAGTCCTTGGTGGGGCGGGGAAGGAATTTCCTTTTCAGGGCCCTAGGAGAGGAACAATAACAACGTGGAAGGCTTTGGTTCAATGTCTAAAATAAATACTTTACGGATGGTACTTCAGGAGAAATAATGGCATGGTTAACACAGTCCTCGGCACAACAGTTAATCTCAGGTTACCTTTTCTTCCCTCAGTCTGTGTAAGAGTCTCTGTTACCAGGGCTGGGGAGACACTCATCTTCCAGGGTTAGGGTTTATTGATGCTCCTGGAGGGCAGGAACTCCTCTGCAACACTGGTAAAAGAGGGTACAACATGGTCTTTGCACAGAGAGTCCCAAATCCTCTCTCCCCAGGGGGCGAAGACTCTGAATGGGTGTCCTCAAACAGTCTCAAACTTGCTTTTACCCACAGTTATCCATATTCTTCTCTCCCCACCCCCCTCTCTGTTTTCCCCGAATCCCTCGATGGATGGGATCCTTATGGAACACACAGTTGTACGTGTTCCTGTCTCCAGGCAGAAAGGGGGGAGGGGAACACCATTTGCAACCTCCTGGGTGGCAAACCATAAAAATCTCTTTTTCCAAAATAGATTCAAACACCAGAAGACACTATAGCAGGTGACCACCATTCCTCTGCTTCCTGAAAAGGTCACAGCAGAGCAGATCTTTCCTACCCAGTGCCCCCCAAGAAGAGGTTTCCCCAAGACTTCTCCCTGAGCAAACAGCCTGGGGTCTCACCTAAAGAGTTGGATATAGGAGAGGAGTCTTCGACCTGGCCCAAGGACCACAGGCAGGATGGAGCCCCAGCCCCAGTTAGGCCAAAAAAACCAACAAAGGGAAAAAATCTCCAGACTTCCTCCAAACCTCCAGCTAAACTACAATGCCCCCACAGCTCCCAGGAGAGAGCTGCTTTTATTCCTTCCTAGGGGGATGGCCATCCCACCACCCTCACAGGGAAGGGCGGCACATGAATGGTACCTAATCATCAGCTCTTATTCTAGCTGAAGGAGGAGTTACTCAGGGGGCCATTACAATAAGATAGACCTGGGTACTTGCCAGGTACTTTTGACTTGGATTGGCCACTGTTGGAAACAGGATGCTGGGCTTGATGGACCCTTGGTCTGACCCAGTATGGCATGTTCTTATGTTCTTATGTAATATTATAAGAAAACTGAAAAGAGAAGAGAACAAATCAGCAGCTAGTTAAATAGGCTAGATACACCTATCCGGCTAACATAAACGGGATATTCAACAGCTTGTCAGCGCCGCTGAATATACCTAGATATCTTAAAATTAGCCGGATAGGTGTATCCGGCTAACTTTAGACCAGTCTTTCGGCGCGGCTAGAGTTAGTTGTTCAGGTTAACTGGATAACTGAATAATGGAGTTACCCGGTTATCCTATTGACTATTGCCTGCCCCTGGAATGCCTCCTACTTTTTAAAATAGCAGCTTAGTTATTTAGGTGGATAACTTTTCATTTATTCATCTAAATGGCTTTTGAATATCTACCCCTACATTTTTAACAATCATTCTACCCTTATTGCACATTGAGTCTAACTTCATCCCAAAGGGAGGGGAAGTTGACTTCCCTCTTTTTTCTTGACCTGTTTTTTTTGCTGTTCAGTCCATTAATGGGCTGCTGAATCTGCTCCTCTGTATTGGGCCCACTAACATGTCCTCAGCCCTGCATGGGTCACAGGACTTTATTTAAAATATGTATAGCCTGCCTATAGTAACTAGGCTATGCTAGTTGGATGACAATAAACATTAAGCACATAAAAACTAAAGAAAAACAGAGCACAAACACATACATACCTCAGATTTCATTAAAACTACACTTGCAGGGTCTCTCTAATGCAGTTCGGAAGCAAACTTAAAAACTTCCTGAAATGAAGCATTCGGTTGCTTCCAGAAGAGTCTAAGATCACTGATATTCCAAAGCTCTTCAGGCATATTGTTCCACAAAGTAGGTCCAATAATGGTGAGAACACGGTTTCTTGTCTCCTGAAGGTGGGTGATGTTAATGGTAGGAACTGTATGCGGGAAGCCGATATTGTGAATTCAGAAGAAGGTTTATATGGGTGTAGTGATTTTTGCAAAAGATGCCCGCAGCTGCATTTAGGATAGATTGCAGTGGAGAGAGATGGCTTGCCGGGAGACCTGTGAGGAACAGGTTGCAATAGTCTAAGTGGGAGGAGATGAGAGAGTGGATAAGGGTTCTGGTATTTTGCCAAAATTTGTCCCTTCCTTTTTGAACAATGTTATAGAGAAAGAAGCGGCACATTTTAGCTGCGTTTTGGATATGCGTAGAGAAGGAGAGAGAGGAGTCGATGATTCCTAGGTTACGGGCTGAGGGGATCGGGAGGGTGACTGTGTTATCCAGAAAAATTGAGAAAGAGGGGAAGTGGGTTTGAGGGAAAAGATTAGGAGCTCTGTCTTGGCCATGTTGAGTTTAAGGTGATGGTGTAGTCCCAGATCTCGGCCTAACAAGCAGGCCAAGATCCAGGACTGGATTTTTGGTGAAGAAAGGTTAAATGTGGGAGTCAGCATAAAAATTGTATTGAAAGCCATGAGAGGAAATCAGAGTACCAAGAGAATTAGTGTATAGGAAGAAGAGATGATCCAGGACAGAACCCTGAGGCATATCAATTAATAGCGATATGACAGATGAGGGGGAATCATCAGAGGAAACGCTAAAAGCGCAATGGGATAGGTAAGAAGATAATTAAGACAGGACAGAGTCCTGAAATCCAAGGAAGGACAGAGTATGAAGGAGTTAGGTGGTAATCAACAGTGTCAAAAGCAGCAGATTGGTTAAGGAGAATAGACAGAATAAAGACCTTTTGCTTTAGCCATAAACAGGCATTGGAAACTTTGGTAAGGGCTGTTTCAGTTGAATATAGAGGGGGAAAACCAGATTGGAGGGGATCAAGGATAGCTTGACATATAAGAAAGTCAAGATAGACAGCGGCATGTTCAGATAGTTTGGAGAAAAAGGGAGAATGGATTGATGATAGTTGTCAGGACAGATAGGATCCAGTGAGTGTTTTTTAAGGAGTGGTATGATGATAGCATGTTTGAAGGCAGCAGGAACAGTAGCAGTGGAGAGTGATAGATTGAAGAAATGACAGATGGAAGGGATGACTGCAGTGGAAATAGAGCTGAAATTGGATGGGAACAGGGTTAGAGGAACAAGGAGTGAGTTTGGAGGAAGAGAGAAGAAGAGTGACTTCAGGAAAGAAGTGACTAAATATTTGCATCCAGATCTGGCCATAAGATAAAACTGCTGGACAGGGATTTCATTTTAGGAAGCCTCTAATGTGCTGCTTTGTAGATAAGTTAAAAGCTGCTTTCGAAGCCCATTGGGGACCGCAGCCCATGAGCCCTATAACAAACACTCTTGGCCCCAACTGAACTCAAACTGGTGCACCCTAAAGCAACCATGGACTTTTTTTGGCCTCTGAGCAGGGCTAGCTTTTTGATTTAGGCTGCCACTGGACATAGCTATGGGTCCCGTTGTGTGTGTTCAGCCATCTCATTTCCCCTGAGAGCAAGGGTTTCTGCTGGAGAAAATATAACCCCAACCCAGGTGAAGATTGCCTGCTTCAGACAGTGACAACAGCAGGAGCATTAGAATTCTCCTCAACTCCCAGTACTACAAGTCAGAGTGATAGGCTGCCAACAACAGGGCCCAGTGCTGCAGATGTACCAACCTCTGGGCTCAAAATTTTCAGGCACCGTTTATGGTCTATACATAAAGAAAAATGAAGCCATACAAGTATAGATGGAACTTTCTCACTGCTAATAGAATTGCCAACACATCTTTTTTGTTGTGAATAGTTGTTTCCCGCCTTTTAGGCAATTAAGCACACATCATCAATAGAAATCTTACGATAATACAGAGCCTCCCAACAGAAGAGGTGTTACATTCCATCACAAGGGGTAACCTTGCATCAAAGTGGGCCAACACAGGTGCAACCACTAAAATGACTTTGGCTTCTATCCAAAGCAGTCTGACACTCCTGTGATCAGATCCAAGGAACTAAATTTCCCAGTAATTTAAGAGGACATATCAGGATTTCCATATCAGGCACAAATTTAATGTAATAACCAATAATGACAAAAATGATTTGAGCTCTGTTACGTTTTAAGGCACTGAGGCATCAACAATGGCCCTTACCTTGGTACATGTCATCTCTCACCCCTTGTGAGAGATGACATGTACCAAGTATTCCACTTGTGACTGGAAAAAAACACTTTTGTTTACTCACAGCCCAGCCTCCTGTAATTGACTGTGCACCTCCTGCACGTTCACATGTGTGCTGCCATCTGGGCCCATTATCAGAATGTCATCAAGAAAACTGCACACCATTTAAATCTTGCAGGGAATGATCGATTAGCTTTTGAAACAAAGCTGGAGTTCTTCCAATGCCAAATGGAAGGTGTGTGAAGCGGTACAAGCCTTTTGGTTAATTGTCAAAAGAGCTTGTGATGAGGGACAGTGACACTTGTTGGTATGCACTAGAGAAGGTCTAGTTTTGTAAACCCTTCCAATAGTTATAGGATCAAATCTTGTGGTATTTTAGGGACTCTGGTCCACCTTTAGAACTGGGTTCACTGTCTGCTTACAATCTACACATATGCAAGGGAATGGTGAATAAAACGGAAAGTGTCATAATGCCTCTGTATCGCTCCATGGTGAGACCGCACCTTGAATACTGTGTACAATTCTGGTCGCCGCATCTCAAAAAAGATATAATTGCGATGGAGAAGGTACAGAGAAGGGCTACCAAAATGATAAGGGGAATGGAACAGCTCCCCTATGAGGAAAGACTAAGGAGGTTACGACTTTTCAGCTTGGAGAAGAGACGGCTGAGGGGGGATATGATAGAGGTGTTTAAAATCATGAGAGGTCTAGAACGGGTAGATGTGAATCGGTTATTTACTCTTTCGCATATTAGAAAGACTAGGGGGCACTCCATGAAGTTAGCATGTGGCACATTTAAAACTAATCGGAGAAAGTTCTTTTTTACTGAACGCACAATTAAACTTTGGAATTTGTTGTCAGAGGATGTGGTTAGTGCAGTTAGTATAGCTGTGTTTAAAAAAGGATTGGATAAGTTCTTGGAGGAGAAGTCCATTACCTGCTATTAATTAAGTTGACTTAGAAAATAGCCACTGCTATTACTAGCAACGGTAACATGGAATAGACTTAGTTTTTGGGTACTTGCCAGGTTCTTGTGGCCTGGTTTGGCCTCTGTTGGAAACAGGATGTAATCCCTTCAAGTGGTGAAGTTCTGTCACTGTGGTTCATGGGTACCAGGCCCCCATTCTTTACCATTTGATCAATCTGGCTATCTACAGCCTGATCGAAGGGCATAAGGCGCAGGCTGACTTAACAAACTTAGACACCATTCAGTGCCAGATTTACATTTCTGATCCCTATAGGCAGTGCCAAGGCAGGTGTGGACAGCATACACAAGATGTGGAGAGGAGGTGGGTCTACTTCCAACCTAACTCTTTCCAGCAGGTTACCAAATGTGGTGGCCTGGCACCTCCTCTTCTTTTATCTCCACATATGCCAACCTTTTGCAAAAAATTTGCCAGCTCAGCACTAAATACTTCCTGGAATTTACCTAACAACATGTCAAGTTACAAAAAAAACCCAAAAACAAACAGTACCCAATCAGGTTGTAATGATTGCATCAGGTACCTTCCCAAAAGGGCCAGCCCTCCACAGTGGTTGATCAGAAAAGGCAACTACTTGTCTGAGTTTTCCACAGACAAAAATAATTCCTTTTAGTGAGACTAGATGGCTGGTGAAAGAGAGCAAAGGGCACTGACCGTGGAATTGCCACTTTCTCCAGCCAGAGTTGTTTTTTTGTTTTGTTTTGTTTTTTAGCTTTCCTGAAACAATGGTGATGGGGGTGGGGGTGGGGTGGGGATGCGACACTCTGATCTAAAATGAACTGCAGGTGGTACCCCTGCACTGTAAGTATAATCTGTAGGGGTGGTAAAGGGAGCAATTCTAGCAGTTCTTGTTCCTCTCTTGCCTGTAGCATGAAGAGATCACCTGGTATGTCAAGGATGAGATATCTCTAGCCAACATAAATTGTTCAAACTTGAGAACGTAGACATCCATTGATTCAGTATGAGGCAGGAAAATCAATTCCCTAGTGGCAGAGGACAAATTCAAAAACGTATGTGGGTCAACAGCTACCTCACCACCATTGTTAGTTGTAAACTACTTGAAATAAACTCAAGGCTAGTAGTTTATTGGCAGTGTAAACCATTTTCCAGCAAGGCCTGCAGTGCTCTCCTGTGCATGTAGAACAGCTGTGCTTTGACCTCTGAGAGAAGGAACTATCAATCTCATTAATGCCAGCTTGCAGGCTTCATAACCCCTCTACACCCAAGACTTCAGCAAGCCTTCTGGAGCCCGTCTCCACCCCCAGTTCTCATCCATTACTCTCCCTCCGGCCGCTGGCCTTTCTATGGCAATCTTCAAAAGATGTCTGCTTGGTTGCGCCAAATTCAAAATGGTGCCTGGGGTCTGATATAGTATGTGCTGCATGTGCATGGTTGTATGTGTGAGTTACACTAAGTCCATTTTGAATTTGGCGTGACTGGAGGGACATACACTCTTCTTTCCACTGATGGCCTTTGTACGGTGACTTTTGCATGGTAAAGGATGGGTCTTGGGGCAGCAGTTAGAGGGGGACCCTGGAAGGCCACGGAGTTCTTTGGTGGAGGGGCATTAGACCATCAGGTTTCTTTACGTAATGTAGATGGGTGGGGGCAGGGGTTCTATCTTTTAACTGTGGATGGGGATGGGGGCCAGGGAAAGGTAGAGAAGTTTATCTAAGGATCTACAGGTGTAAGTAAGGAGTTACATGGGTAGGTCTGCTTGGCAGTAGGAATGGTGGTGGGGTTGGGATCTGTTTTCAAATACAAACTATGTAGATATTTTGTGTTTGGAAAAAGTACCTATGAATCAAAACCTAATAGGGTTTTTTCTTTTTTTTTTCCCCCAAATTGCCCCATTCTATTTCTGTGGCACAGCTTTTTGTTAACAATGATTTTTAATAAATCGTTCAACAGCCTACTGTAGAGACTACAAATCCTCATGCTGCAAATGCAGGTGATGTATCGGCCATCACGTATTTCGCTTTACTGAAATATGGAAAGACAGTGAGAGATGTCTGCAGAGGATCAATGGCTTCTGGCTCAAGAATAATTTGCTCTGTTTTTTTGTTTTTTTTTTCCCCTCCAGTGTGGAGCTGGGGGCAGGGGAACAGGCAGGTTTATTAGAAGAAGGAGGTCTCTCATGGATGGAGACAAGATTGCAGCTCTTTTTTTGACAGGATGTTCTAGTTGCTCCTATTACCAAAGAAATGTTTTATCTTTGACCGTTTGTAAGAAATGACAGCGTCTGATAACGGGTATGTCACTGCCCT
Source organism: Rhinatrema bivittatum (assembly GCF_901001135.1). NCBI lineage: Eukaryota > Metazoa > Chordata > Amphibia > Gymnophiona > Rhinatrematidae > Rhinatrema > Rhinatrema bivittatum. Next base: position 308,140,113 of record NC_042615.1, read on the forward strand.
AACTAAGGCATTTTAACAGACAGGGCAAACAAGGATCTTTATGTCCCTGCTTCCCCCACTCTAATCCAGGCTTCTCTCTGCCTCCAATGCGATTCCCTGTCTTCTTTCCTGCTCCCCCCCCCCCCCCACACACACACACAAGACCAGATGGTACAAGAGTGGCACTATTCTTGGCTTTTCATCTTTCTGCTTACATTTGTCATTTTTCATTCCTCAAAGGTTCTGTGCCCATTACGGCCCTGGTGTTTCGCGTGCTTAGAATACGGATGGAAGGTAGCTGGAGCTTGAGGGCTATTTTATACCCATAGATGGCTTGCTGTCATGCATCTCTAGGACCTGTCTTGCTCAAATAAAGAGCAGGGATGAGCCAGAAGCGAAAGTGAGCGAGTCGGGTGGATGAAAATCTTGACGGAGAGCAGCTGTCCTCAGCCAGCGCTTCGTGGCAGCAGAATCCTGCACACCCTCCTGTAGTGATGTCAGTAAATATTGGTAAAAGCAGGTCAGAAGGTGCCAGTGCTACGGAGTGCCTCCCTCCCTGGAACGTGATTGAAGCCAGCGAAGCCTTGAGCTGTGGGAAGCCATTCCCTCAATTTTACTCTCTGAAAAAATTTGCGTTGGTGAGCAGTGTTATTTGTGCTAATTATGCTCAGGCGTTGCTGCCTTCACTAATTAATGATTAATCACCTGCAGCTGGAAACAATAATTTCTCTGTCTGATCTTTATTAAAAATTTTGCCAGCAGATCTTTTCGAATTGAGAGCCCCGAAGCAACATGTTCTTGTGCTATAAATACTGCGTGCACTGTATAAATTTTGCTGCGGGAATGAAGGCAGATTTCCTCTAGTCATTCTGGGTTCTTTTTTTTTAATTTCTGCATATCTAGAGACTGGGAGTAATGTAATTACTGTTTAGTATGCACTGTAAAGGCCTTCTGAAAAACAGCCTTTCTACCTTGTACTTGTGCAACGGTGTTTTATAAGAGCATGCGCTGGGGCTGTGGCACAGAAGACTCGGGTTTGATTCTCTCGTCTGTCAGGATTTGGGTTCCAGGTGGAAAGCAAGAACATGAGTCGTACTGGGTCAGCTCTCTGGGAATGGGAGGGTGATGAGGGAATGCATCCTTCGTATACCGAGCAGTTCTCTAGATGCACACACATCGAAAGTTAATATGTTGCTGTCTAAGATCATACCATTTTTTGATGGGAGCAGCCAGGTTCATAGTGGTGTTGAAAATTCTTATGTAAAACAGTAACATAGTAATGACAGCAGAAAAGGACCAGATGGCTCATCCAGTCTGCCCAGCAAGCCTCTTATTATGGTATCTGCTGCTCCATGCAGGATACCCCCATGTTTCTCTCAAGAGTAGTAACTGATGCTCCGTGCAGTTACCCCCAAGCCTTATGATAAGGGTAGTAATATTTGTTATCAAAACCAAGCAACTGTCAAACCCATAACAAATTACGACTAGTAACATATTTACACGGGTGAGGAGCCTTCTTGATGATTCCGACCATGCTGCTTGATGTTCTTTGCTTTGGGACTTGGCCGTAGAAGCAGTCCTGTGCTTTTTACCTTAGGTCTGCGTGTCAGTACCTCAGACCGTAAACATCAGAGGCCATGTTGGTGGTTGTTTGTATCCAGTTCCCCTTTACCCCACCCCCACAACCCCTGCCGTCAAAGCGGGAAACGATGTTGCAGGACTGGATTGATTCTTCCAGTGTGTGGTGCCATTGGAAACATCATAGTCAGTGTGAACCAGCTAAATAAGATTTCATATTTTTATTTTTACCACAGTTTATATGGATCAATTTGATGTGGTTTCCAGTTGAGAGCAGTGTATCCTGTCTGACTGTGGAGGCCAGGACTGAGGGTGGAGTTTAAGATTGTAATCAACATCGCTAGTTAATAGTTCTAGAGACTGAAAATGAGTGAATTTGATTTTGCACATGGAAGTGACTTAGACCCTTCCAGTGAGTTCATAGCTTTCTGTTCTTGATAGAATTGCAGTAGTTTCTTAGACATTCCACTTTTCTTGGTCTCTTGAAGATTACATTTTGGCTGTCTTAGTTGCCCTATGCACTTCCCACCAACCTCCATCTCTAGGGAATGTGAAAATAGAGGCTTGAGGAGCAATGGGATGCCTTTTATGTTTGGAGATGGGAGGCCAAGTAAATCAGCCAAGCACTGTCCCCAGCTCCCTCTGCCAATTCTTTTTTACATTGTTTACAGTTAATGTCATTTTCTTACATACATCATTCATGTAAATCATATAGAGTATAATTCTTTTTCATGGGGCATTCTCAGATCAATCAATAAAAATCTTGATGCAGGAAAATCAGACATGGCAGTAAAGGAGAAAAGCATAAAAACAGTAATGCTAATAGAAATGTCAGTATTAAGCAGTTATTCTATACTATGAATGGAGAGAGAGAGAAGGTAATCAGATACCAAGAGATGCAATTAGAGATCAAGAAAATGTTTCCTAAAGATACAGAAATAGTCCTAATTGTTTGGGCACTGCTTCCCTGACTAAAAAGAACTTCCAAGCACACCTCAATATGTTGTTTGCATATATATCAATGTACAGGCTCCAGAAAGAAGCTGTTTGACACAATGCAAATTTCCTTATCATCAATGCCAAACCAGTCCAGACAAGTGGGTTATACCCTCCTATCAGTAGATGGAGACAGAGGAAAAAAAAGCTGAAAGCTGACTTCATTCCCCTGTAAAGGTCAGTGCTGCCTTCGGCTCTTCAGTATATCTTTGTCTCCAGCTGATGGTGCAGACACGTGGACTGATCTGTAACTACAAGTAGGCCTCTCCTGAGAAGGCTTTAGGTCCAGGTTCCTGGTGAAGCATAGGCCGAGTCCTGGAGGTGATCCAGGTGATGGTCTTCTGGGGACCAATTCTTCCTACTCAGTTGGGGTCTGAGTTCCTGCACGAATGGGTCCAGCACTCTATGATCTCCAATAATTTTGTTCCCTTGATGGCTCTGGCAGCAGGGCTCCTAGGGGAACAGTCTTCAGGCTGACTTCCCTGTTAGAGTGGAATTCTCAAAAGAAGGCTTACAGAATAGCCTCTTCCCTAGACTGTCTCCTGGTTTCCTAAGGTGCTGTGCCAGATTTGGACTTGGTCAGGAGATTGGAGGTGATCATCCTCCCTTCTCCTTCTGCTGGCTTCTGGTTTCTCCATGAATAAAAAAAAAAAAAAGGGGAGGTGAGGTACCGCAGGTAAGTCATGGCAGCTCAGCATGTCAGCTGTTGCATTTTGCTTGGCTTGTGAACATACAGGTATCAGGGAGGAGGGTGCGATATGTAGAAGGTCAGCATCCTGTCAAAAGCAAACTGGATGAGTACCCCAGTTCAATCCCTGGTCTCTAAGGTGGAAGAAAATGATCTTGTGGCCTTGGATGTCATGAGCTGAAGGCTTCATTCTCTGTGTCCAATTCTCCTGTTTCCACATCCGCTTCAAGTATGGTCAGTTCTGCAAGTTTTAGTCTCCAGGGCAATGAATCTGAATGTAGTGCAGTCTCACTCAATTCTCTTGAAGATATTATTTAGTAGATTGGAGTTGCAATGCTATTTTTTTTTTCTTCTTTCTAGGGAGGTTATAAGGAACCAGAGCCTATAGTTTTTCACTTGCCTCCCTTAGGGAAAATGGATCCTTAGTCTGCTTCATGGTTCTTTTGTTCTGTATGTGTGGCTTTGTTCTGTATGTATGATCCTGGGCAGCTGAAGTGGGAAGAGGAGTCTAACTAGTGGAGAGCCATGTCTAGGCCGAGGATTACAGCCAGCCATCTAGCGTTCCAGAAATCCTGGCTTCTAGCTCAGAAGCTAGCCCAGGTGGTAGAGATCAATGTAAAATCATTAGCTGATGTGAACAAACTGAGGGAACTGAGGAACTGATAAGTGAGTCAGATTTGGTCTAGGATGAAGTTCCCCTGCAGGACCTAGAAACAGCTCACATAGTTAACAACACCATTGTGCAGACAAATGTTTTGAGCTGACACTTTTGAGACCCTGAAGTGTAAGGACTGGCAGAAGTGGCCTTTGCCGTATTAGGGATCAGGTGGTGTGCTTCCATGAGTGGATTGCAGATCAGCCTAGTGAAGCGGATCAAATTTTTTTTATTATTAGATTTTTTATGTTTTATTATTTTGATTTCATTTGATATTTTATTTTGTTATTTATACATGTTAATAGTTTGACTATACATTTTATTATATTTAATGTTAAATGAACTGTTATTTTATTCATTACCTTATGTTTAGTTTGATATTTAATTTATATTTGTTTAGTACAGTTTATATATTATATTGCGATGTTTATTAGCTGATTTTTATAATGAATTATGAATTTCTCAATGGTAAACCGCAGTGACTCTTGGAACAACGGCTAAGGAATAATTTATAAATATATAAATAAGCTCTAAGACATACAAGTTCTTCAGCTGAAAAGAAAAGCAGCAGCCAAGGGATTTGGATATCCTGGTAGAACCATGACTAGCATCCAGTCTTCAGTGTGCATTTCTGCTAGAAACCTGGACATTCCCTGGTCTGAGTTCTGAAGATGCCTTTCTTCACCCTTTCCCTAAGTCAGAGGATTCTTTCCTAGAAGATCCCTTCCATTCTTTTACATCCTTGGCTGTTAAGAGAGCCAAGCTACATAGCAAAGATACTTAAGGTCGAGGGCTACAGCCTTCAGGTGTGCAAAAAGGGGCTGACCTGAGAGTTTTGAGCCTCTGAAGGAGACAGTATTTCCCTTTTTGAGAAATCCATTCCTTCAATCATGTCATTCCAACGGAGAATATTGGAACGAAGACATAATTTTCAAATTTCACAAAAGGCAGAGACTGGTGCTGACTTGCTGCAAGATACACAGTCACGGAAGCTCTCTCACTACACTCTCTCAGATTAGGTACTTTTTTCACCATGATGCTCATCCACTCCCACTTTGCAAGCTGCAACTTGTTCATTTCCTTGTAGAACACCTCGTCACTGCATGCACCGACCTTGGCTGCTCACTCCTGCGCCGTGCTGGTGGCAGAGACTCACTCAGAGTAATGGTAGCAATCCTTCTGGGATGGCACAGCCAATAAGTTGGTTGGTATAAGGCCTCTCTGGGTGGTCCATCCTCTTGCAATGCCTTTTCCATTTCTAACCTCTCAGGTTTCATTTTTTTTTTCATTGTTGTGTCCCCTGTGGCACGACAAGGAGCTATAAGTATAATGTGGCTTTCGGACAGACTGTCTTACACAAAATCCTATTACAGTATAATAGACTTATGTTTGCGATGTAATATTAATATTTCTAATTTCGGTGCCTGAAAAGGGTTGAGTTAGCACAAGCTTAAACTTGTCAGCAGTAGTGCCAATTCTCAAGGCTTCAGCTGTAGCTACTGTCCAGTTGTGCATCTTTAGCATATATTTATAATTCAGTCATCTTAAAATAAAGCCTAAAGTGCAGAGTGCATCTCACATTTACTTACCTCATGCCTGGATCAGAAATATCTGAGCATTCAGGCTGCTCACTCCTAAGGAGTTTCCTTGGAAAATGTAAATATAAGTAGGTGAACAGGCTTGTAGGTGGATTTGATTGTCCGTGGGGGTGGAGAGGAGGGGACTGTGTGCAGGGGGTTAGCAGAGAAGCACATTTATTTTTTAAAAATAGCTAGGATGCTGTCCTGGGAAACTGAGACTAAAATTGTGAAATATATAGCAAGATTTATACATTGTCACTGATCCTGCCACAATCCACAGCCTCTTACTGTTTAAATTTCAAATCTTCTATAATTCTTTTTAGTTTCTTAGGGGGTCATTTATTAAAGCACTATATGGCGTTTTCGCATGCAGAAAACGCCATTAATGAGTGCGAAAGCACCATAACGCATGGTGTGATGCAAATGACAAAAAGGGGAGGATATTGGGGCAGGATTTTTGGCCAAGTGGGCTGGGCTCACAGTTCTAACTACATCTTTTTCATTTGTGTAAAGCTGTGTGATAGGGCTTTATTGTGGGGAGAGAGAGAAGCTATAATGTCCTCACACTAGCTAGGTATTTATATCTCTATGGGAGGCCCACCTTGTAACTCGAGGTGAGGTTTAGGTATTAATGTAGGGGTTAGGGGCCACTTTGACATGCAAAGTGAGATGAACGAACAGAACAGTACTCTCTTGTGAAGATTTGATGACCTTCGGAGTGAGGAAACTCACCCAAAGATGAGATTTGTGCAGTGTTCTCTCAACCTAGCTTGATGTTACCCAGGTAGAGTCCATCAAGCTAGGTTGAGAGGACATTGCACAAATCTCATCTTTGAGTGAGTTTCCTCACTCCGAAGGTCATCAAATCTTCACAAGAGAGCACTGTTCTGTTCGTACGTCTCACTTTAAATGTCAAAGTGGCCCCTAACCCCTACATTAATACCGAAACCTCACATTGAGTTACTAGGTGGGCCTCCCATAGAGATATAAATACCTATCTAATATGAGGGCATTATGGCTAGTCTCTCTCTCTCTCTCTCTCCCTCCCTCCCTCCCTCCCTCCCTCCCCCCCCCCCCTCTCCCTCTCCCTCTCTCCCTCCCCCCCACCCCACACTGGTGGTAGGAGGACCCTGACAGCTAGGCTGGCTCTCCAGGAGCTTAAAACTACTAAACATGGTCCCCCCAGTGGTTGTATGAAGGAAATACAACAATTCTGGCACTTATCACAAAGTGCAAAAAAGTTATCACAATTTGTACTAAGATAGCACCTCACATACGTATGAGCACAAATTGCAATAAACTGCCTATTACAATAAAACACACCCCTTTTCCTATCGCATGCGATATTTAGTGCATTTTGATAAATCCAGGCCTTAGACTGTTCAGTGTAGTTACAAGTACTCCTGGTACACATGCATCCAAGTGCCTATACCAGCCACCCAAAGGATCTGTGTCCTTCGATCTGTAAAGAGAATATGCTTGGCACTGCTGCAGAATCCACCTAACTGTGATGACATAGAAAAACATCATGTGTCCAGTATAGGTGCATACATTTTTCTGAATAGTTACCTGAAGTTACAGTTATGATCTGGTTAGTGGTTGCTTGTTTTTGTTTTTTGGTTTGTTTTTGTTTTTTTAAGGAAAAGCAGAAACAAGTAGCGAGGTGGATGGTCAGGTAGGTGGTAGCTGATGTTGACAGAGCACTTGGGGATCTTTTTTCTGTAAAAGTAATATGCATTTGAACTGGTAGGCTTTTGTTCTTTTTATGAACCATAAAATGGCGTCATTTGTGTTTTGGTTTCATTTTATTTTAACTGGTGTAATACCATCTCGGAAGACTTTGGTGCTTCCCTGCAGAAACAGACTCCTCACAAAAAAACGACCTTGAAAGTCAAATTCTGCGAGCACCTGTGCTTTTCTTGCGATACGCGGTACAGTTTTTAGTTGTGGCTTGCATTTTGAGGTTGGATTTCTGAAAGCTTGTTTTATTTGAAACTTGCAATTCCACTGGCCTTCATATTGTGACCAACTTCAGTAGATGTGGCTGCAATACAACATAAAATAGTACAGTTATCTGTTTCCATTCAGACACAAAAAAGGGGTTAAATTGGGGCAAGTTTGAATCTTGTGAGCCGCAGTGCCAGTCATCAGGACTTCAACCCAACCCATGCCCTTTGCCTTCTGTCCAATATATGAACAAGTAAAATCAGAATTCACTTGTGCGGGTTAATACAGGGCGGCCCATGGAAAAGTAGCCCACCTCCAATATCAGTGCATTGGAGGGAGGCTAGTACCCAGTGTGGATGAGGGTTTTTGTGTGGGTGTGTGTGTGTGTGTGTGTGTGGTGTGTGTGTGTGTGTGTGTGTGTGTGTGTGTGTGTGTGTGTGTGTGTGTGTGTGTGTGTGTGTGTGTGTGTGTGTGTGTGTGTGTGTGTGTGTGTGTGTGTGTTAAGAGATATTTGTCATAATTGAGTGACTGACGACATTATCCCTAAAAGTACATTCAAGTTGCATCATTCATTCATTTTTAAGCAGGTGCTTGTTATTTTTTTTCTCTGTTTTGAATGCTAAAATCAGTTGGGTTACCCTGTCGAACCCCATAAACCTGCCCACGGTCTGTGGTCAAGCAACAGGTATTTAGTGGCAATTTGCGAGTCTTTGCAAAATTTACCATCTGAGGTTGGTGGTGACTTCACGGCTTGATCCCAATATTATGGGGTGCCTGTGGATTCCTGGAAGGGTCGGGGAGGCCAGTGCTGAGCAAAGGGGGTTATTCCTTTGGAAATGTTTCATTTCAGTGACTCGACTGTTCTGAATATTTATTTATTTATATTTAAGTATCATCAAACCCTGCACACAAACAATTTTTAACTCACACAAACACTAATTTTTCCTTCTAATAGCAACAATCCCTTCCAGCAGAGCATTTACTGTCATAGGATGCCTGAGGTGAATGAACCCACTTCTCTAGAGAATACTTCAGCAAATACTCTGCCCAGAGGGGATTATTACTTAGTCTGAAAAGTACTTGAAAAGCTGCAGAGTGCTCCTGATAAACAGTGCTGTCTTCTGTCCCCCTCTTGTGCTTGCCCTGTTAGTGACTGGATGTGTGTCTCTCTCTCTTTCAGCCGTCCCATTTCCTCCAAGCCACCGGCTGACGGCAAAGGAGGTGTTCGACAATGACGGGAAGCCCAGGGTGGACGTCCTGAAGGGCCATCTCATGAAGGAAGGGCGACTGGAAGAGAACGTAGCCCTGAGAATAATTACAGAGGGCGCATCGATTCTGCGCCAAGAGAAAAATCTGCTGGACATTGATGCTCCGGTCACAGGTGAGCGAGCTTTAAGGATGTGGAGCAGGGAAAGGTGTGCTACAGCTCACAAGGCAATACACGACTTGTTTCCAGTCTAGTGTGAGTCTGCACTCGACAGTTGTTCAGTGGAACTTTGGCCTGTCTCATTTTATATATATATTTTTTTTTTTGTTTTGTTGTTGCAACTTTCTTAATGCATTTTTAGAGTACATCTTTGACATTTGAGGGCGATATCACAAATTTTTTGAGCCAAAAAAAATGCCTGATGCCTCGAGTTGTTCAGTAAACTCTTCCTGTGCTTTTGTAGGATGCCGATCTTGATCTTTTGTTGATGTGGATTTTGGTTATAAATATTTATTCCTGATTTTTAATTAAGACTGGTGGTTTTTGTATTTGTCAGAATCTTTAAGGGCACGAGGTACATTGGGTGATTGCTCTGCCGTGGAATTGTTTTAGACTTTTTCTTTAGGAAACAATTATTTTTCTAAGTAACTAGGAATGAGGAGAGCTAACACTGCCTGAACACAGGAGCCATGTCAGTTTGTTTGTTTGTATGCGGGGCTTGGGGGGAGGGCTTTGAGGAGCAGACCCTCTTCCTGATACCATGGACAGAGATGGGTAGGTGACCACCCAGGCGGCTGTTACAACTGCCTCTCAGGGAGCATTGGGGCAGTCACTTGCTTCAGCCACAAGAAGCAGCCCAGTGTATAGCAAGTGCTGGGTCCATTTTTCTCTATATGCTGTCACTGTACTCTAACAGCATGGTGAGCTTTGGAATGACAGTCTGAATAATAGCAAAAAAACCCAAACCACCCTATCCTGGCCCTCTACCCCCACGCCCACCCAGGCCTTCTTGTGGTTCATCAGAGAGGAAGCAAGGCCTTTGAAGACAATTTAAACTGAGTTCACTGCATCTAAAGTGGAGTGGTACCAGTTTATCTGAGAAGCAAAGCAATCCCATTTAGTGGAAGTCCTAAAAAGGGTCAAGTGAAATATGACTCCCATTTCATTTTCTTTGGGTGGTATTCAGTAGTTTTGGTAAGTTTATAGGAGATAGGTCTGGCCATTCTCAAGATCTAAGTGCACATAACTACAAACATGCACTGCGTGGGTGGGGGTGGGGGTAAAACCCCTGGGACAGGATCCCAAAGACCTCACCTCAAAGGTTTTGCTGGTCGTCCTCTCCTGTTGTTAAGTCACTCTTGAGTGTCCAGAATTCCCTGATTTAGGGGGAGGGGGGGGGGGGGAGATCACTTCCTAGGCCCTGTGCATTTAAGTCTTACATAAGCATTTCAGTCCCTTATAAATGGCACAAATAATCACATTGGAAGCTGATAAGGTTTCCAACGTAATATTTACTGATTAAAGATGGAAATTAATAGAAAACTTTCTTTCAACTCTTGATATTTACAAGTCCAGTGTTACAGCTTCAGTTCTGGAATACATTTGTGACCTTATACTTGTAATAAATGTATTTGGTGGTTAAAGCCAGTTCCAATTATTTTGTTCCTTGTCCTTTCCAATCCCCGGCATAGTTTTTAGGCTAGGATAAGGTTTTAACCCAGTTTAGATGTATCAGTGTGACGTCCCATTTCTTGTGCCTTTTATTCAGTAGTTCCATAGTCTCCTCACTTCCTTATTCTCTTCTTCCCTTGTTAATCTCAGTGAGATGGTTGTGGATGCACCTGATTGGTGCCACTGGTCGTTTTCTTACTTCTCTTACTCCTCTTTACCCAGGAACTAATGGTGATTCAGTTCTTCCACAAAGCCACTGATGGCCCATGGGCTCTCTCTCTGGGTGACAGACACCACTTCCTCAAGACGATAAAGAATCGGAGTCTCCTGGCCCTAGGTTACTCGGGTACATAACGAAAGAAAAGTTTAGAAAAAATGGGAACCAACACCAGAGGCAGGAAGGGTGGAAAAACAACTTTCTCTTCCTAAAATAAGGGTTTCCTAAAAACATGGCAAAAATAGGTAAAGATATCTTGGCTTCTTCACTTCACCCAGGTCTCAAACCCAGAGACCAAGCGTCTGTTTTTAGGAAAAATAAACCGTAAGTGAGCAGCAAAAGGGGACATGCTTTGTCCCTGGGAGAGCCAACTAAACATTCTGTAATTTAGGATGATGGCAGAGCTTTATTATAATCTTAGGAGCTCACCATTTCAGACTCCTACACAGGGGGGGAGCTGATACCCATAATAATCCACTCCTCTGTTTCCCTTGTAAAGATGGGAAAATCCTCTTAGTAGGAACTTACAGGGTTCTCTACACTTATCTTTACATTATACAAATGTTAGGAGCTCCAGGTGAGCACGGCATCGGGTCTGCATATGCACACATGGCGGCCATGTCACACGGGAGCCCCTAACAGGCGAAGAGGGGCAGTGGTGGAAGACAGCTCAGGGACTTCCCCTCCCTCTCTCTCCTACTTTCCCCGCCCGTTCCCTTCTGTGTGCTATTTGAGTACCTTTGGAGCTTTGCAGGGCGGTGTCTGCCCCACCTCTCGCCTGCTGTTTAAGAGGAGGCCTCAGCCAGTAGGATGTCAGCACCGCGGCAGAGCAGGAGCAGGATGAGGAGCAGCGGTGATTTCCGAGGTGGAAGATGGTGAGTGGGAGGGACAAGGAGGGGAGGGGGGTTAATTGAGAGAGGGGAGGTGCTTGAAAGGGGAAAGAAGAGGAAGGTTAGTTAGAGGGGAGGGGTGAGAAAAGGAGGGAAAGGGGTTGAGTGAGAGTGAAGAGAGGGGAGGGTGAGAGACAGAAGAGAAAAGGCAAGGAAGGGGGTGAATGAAAGGTACGAGAGTGCAGGATGGTGAGTGAGAGGGCAGGGAAGAGGGGTGAGTGAAAGAAGGGAAGGGGTGTGAGGTGTGGGAGAGGAGGCTTGGTAATGAAAGGAGAGGGGACAGTGAGAAGGAAGGCGGTGATGGAGGAGATGTGACAAATGGTGGAGGAGGGAAGGAGTGAAAGGTGTGAGGAGACCAAGGGGTGAGGAAGGGAAAGGAGAAGATGGCATGAGTGGGAGAGGAGGAAGAAGATGAGAAGGGAGGGAGGGGAGGGAGAAAATGAGAGGAGTGAGAAAGGAGGTGAGGGACGGGGAAGGAGGAAATGAGTTTAATGGGAGAGCAGTGTATAAGTGATGAGTGGGAGAGGACCAAGGTAAGAGAAGATGGGGAAGGAGGTGGAGAAGGGATGAATAAGATAGAAGGGAAAATAGGGGAAGAGTGTGTAATGGTGTTGGGAAGTTAAATCAACTAGTATGCACTTACGCACTTACACTTTCAAACTTACCTCAGCAAATATGCCTGCAAACATTACACCTGCCCTTACATGTGCTGAAATGTTTGAGGAAAATGCAGAGCAATGCACCTAAATGTAAACCCATTCTCACCACCGTAAACGCCTGCGCTCAGTCTGGACTAGCTTAATCAATCAATTCATTAATTAATTAACTAATTAATTAACTAATTAATTAATTATTTATAACTTTTTATATACCGAGGTTCAATTAACAAGATTAATTATCACTTCGGTTTACATTACAACCAGCAAAAAATAACAGAGACAAAGTTTTGTTTTACAATGAACAGGGTAGAAGTAACCTGGATTAAAACAATGAACAGGGTAGAAGTAACCTGGATAAACATAAAATGGGTGAAGCAAGTATAGAGAATTGGGTCTGTATAACTTGGGCGAAAAGCAGGGACATTAAATAGGGGAGGACTATGAAGGCCTCAAGTTGGATAGAGTACTCATGATGCGGATAAGAACCAAGGCTGAAGTGAGTAGTTATGGGAAGGAATTATGGGAAGTTATGGGAAGGAATTACATACGTGATATGATGGTGCAAGGGTCGGGCAGGCCTTCCTGGCCTTAGCTGGGAAGAAGAGCAAAGTCCGCCTGCTGATCGACGACGTTGCCTCTTTTTGGGAGTTGGATGCCATTGTGCTGCCCTCTATGCAAGCTTGACCTTGCTGTCTCCCCATTTCAGTCCTTCACCATTCCAGGTGGAGAAGCAGATGAGTTTCCATACCTTCCATCTTTGTTATCCTGCCCCTTCTCCCTCCACCCCAAGCCTCCCCGGTTTCCATAAAGATCATCTTAGGCAGTGTACAATTAAACAGATCTCACACATCCGTTAATACAATGCAAATGAAACGGTCCCAAACTCACTTAAATGCTGCCGTGTGTCGCTTATTACCATCTCTGCTGGTAGCTTATTCCAGGCAGCCCTCACCCTCTCTATAAAGAAGTATTTCCACTGAGCCTTCCTCCAACTTCAGTTCGTTATGTCTTGCCCTTGAAAATATTTTTCCATGAAAAATGCAATGACTTGGCATGTTATTGAAGCCTGCTAAATTATCACCCCAATTCCTTCATTTCTTTTGCAAGCGCAGACCGTTCCTTGTCGAGTTTCTGTTGCAGGCCCTGTATCCCTTCTCGAATCAGAGAAATGTGAAGTCCAAGCTGCCTTATCTAATCCCAATATCCACATCAACTATTCAGCTCTACAATTCCTGCCACTCCCTCAGAAATCCTCTGTATTTATCCCGTGCTTTCTTGAATTCAGATTCTGTCCTAGTCTCCACCACCTCCACTGGGAGGCTGTTCCATGCACCCTCTCTGTAAAGACATATTTACCATCATTCTGTGACCCCTCGTTCCAGAGTCTCCTTTCTACGGAAGGAGGCTCGCCTCCTGTGCATGGAAACCTGGGAGGTATTTAAATGTGACTCTCATACCCTAGCATGCTTCCCTCATTTCAGTTGTCCTTTACAGAAATGTTGTCTACAGCCCTAAACACAGAACTTACTAGAGCAGCGGTTCTCAACCGGTGCGTCGCGACACACTAGTGTGTCGCCAAGCACCGGCAGGTGTGTCGCGTGGCTCCCGGTCCCTCCCGCTGCTCGTTCTTCCCTGCTGTCGTTGCCGCAGGGCTATCAGCACGTTCAAGCCCAGCGGGAACGGCAGCGGTGCAAAAAAAAAAAAAAAGCTGTGGCATCCGCAGCTGCCCTTTTCTTCTTCCCGTGCCTGCATTCCCCCCCCCCGGACCCGGAACAGGAAGTGGTGCGCGGGAAGAAGAAAGGCCGTGTCGCAAGAGAACCCATGCCTCGCGCGCCATCACGGCACACATGGGGAAGCGCTGCTGCGGCCGTATGGCCAACCGGTCTTCCTGTTCGGGGGGGGGAGCGGAAGCGCCGCGTGCAGCTTCCGCTTCCTCCCCCCAATGCAGGAAGATCAGCTGCCTCTCCTGCTGCCACCTGTTCTCCTGCTATCTTCGGGCGTCGGGCCGTATGGTCCGCCGATCTTCCTGCTTGGGGTGGGGGAGCGGAAGCGCCGCGCACAGCTTCCGCTTTCTCCCCCAAAGCAGGAAGATCAGCTGCCTCTCCTGCTGCCCCCGGCCTCCTGCTATCTTCGGGCGTCGGGCCGTATGGTCCGCCGATCTTCCTGCTTGGGGGGGGGAGGGAGGAAGCGGACGTTGTGCGCTGCGCTTCCGCTACCCCCCCCCGACAGGAAGTTCGGACGCCCGAAGATAGCAGGAGTCCGGTGGCAGCAGGAGAGGCAGCTGATCTTCCTGCTCTGGGGGAGAAAGCGGAAGGGAAAGGAGAGAGCAGCATGAGCCTCCCGCGATCGATGGAATTCTTCCTTCTCGGCCTGCGGGGGCTGGAGGAGCAGCTACCGTTTGTGCTGGGGGGGGGGGGGAGGGGGGAGGAAGTGAGTGACAGAAAGAGAGAAGCAGCCAGCCAGCCTGTGTGTAAGTGAGAGAATGTGTGTGATTGAGTGCCTGTGTGTAAGTGAGAGAATGTATTTGATCGAGAGTATGTGTGTGATTGAGAGAAACTGGTCAGAGAGCTGATGTATGTGTATATGTGAGAGACAATGAAAGTGACTGCTCAAGGAGATGACTGATGTGTATGTGAGAGTGTGAGACAGTCAGGGATGTGTGTGTGTGAGAGAGAGAGAGAGAGAGAAAAAGCATGGAAGTGAGAAATCTGGGTATGTGAGAAAGCATGAGAGTAAGAAGCCTGGTGTTGTGGGGGTGTATGTGAAAGAAAGCATGGGAGTGAGAAGCCTGATTATGTGAGAGAGAGCATGGGAGTGGGAAGCCTGTGTGTGAGCATGTATATGAGAGAGACTGGTTGGTAAGGTGATGGTGTGACTGGTGTGTATGTGAATGTGAGAGAGAGAATGTGATTCAGGGAATGAGAAGCCTGTGCACGTGGAGAGCGAGCATGGAAATGAGAGAGAGACTGGGTGTGTGTGTGTGTGTAACAGAGAAAGTGATTATGGGAATGAGAAGCCTGTGCATGTGAAGAGAGTGAGCATGGGAGTGAGAACCTGGGTGTGTGTGAGACACAGCATGGGAGGGAGAAGCCTGTGTATGTAAGACAGAACATGGAAGTGGGAAGCCTGTGTGTGTGTGTGTATGCATGAGAGAGATCAGGTGACGGGTGTGTGTGAGAGAGAGAGAGAGAGAAAGTGATTATGGGAATGAGAAGCCTGTGCAGGTGAAGAGTGGGCATGGGAGTGAGAAACCTGTGTGTGTGTGAGACACAGCATGGGAGTGAGAAGCCTGTATATCTGAAAGAGAACATGAGAGTGGGAAGCCTATGTGTGTGTGTATATGCATGAGAGAGATCAGGTGACTGGTGTGTGTTTGCGTGTATGTGAGAGAGAGAAAGAAAGTGATTATGGGAATAAGAAGCCTGTACATGTGAAGAGTGAGCATGGGAGTGAGAAAGCTGGGAGTGTGTGAGATTCAGCATGGGAGTGAGAAGCCTGTATATCTGAAAGAGAACATGGGAGTGGGAAGCCTGTGTGTGTATGCATGAGAGAGATCAGGTGACTGGTGTGTGTGTATGTGGGAGAGAAAGAAAGTGATTATGGGAATGAGAAGCCTGTGCATGTGGAGAGAACAAGCATGGGAGTGAGAGACTGGTGAGTGTATGTGAGAAAGAGAAAGTGATTATGAGAGTGAGAAGCCCATATATGTAAGTGGAACACGGGAGTGGGAAGCCTGTGTGTGTGTGTATGGCATGAGAGAAACTGTTCAGGAAGGTGACTGGTGTGTTTGTCAAAGACTGGGAGATGATTGGTGTGTGAGAGACAGAAACTGGTCATGGGGGCATGACTGGTATGGTGTGTGTATGTGTGTGTGAGAGACATGGGCCCTAAGGAAGAGGACCATGAGTATAGAGCTTAGCCACTACTGCTGCTTCTGGTGTGTGCTACAGCCTGCATGGAAGAGGAGTAGGAAAGCTGCTGAAGGGGGTAAGTAAAGGTGGCTTTTTAAGTTTATTTTTCTTGATTGACTGCTATTTTAATTATTTAATATTATGTGATGTGTCTGCTTTTTTTGAAATATTTTATTGGTGTTTGGAGAATTTTTAATAGTTTTTATGAGTTTTTAATTGTTGGATGTTATTCTGTTCATAGTTGTTGTGAAACATTTATTCTGCTTATTAGTATAGTTTTACAATTATTTCTGTGTGGGGATCTATAGCTGCTTGCTAGTTCTGTTTTCCTAATAAGATGTGTATTGGTTTTTAGGGCCTGATTTAATATTTGTAGTGTTGCCTTTTCATAGATAGGGTTGCTCCTGTTTGAGTGTATTCCATAATACAGGTGTAACTGTGTGTGGATTAGTTTATGTGCATTACTACAGATCCTGGGAGTATGTTAGGTCGGTTCTGTGTCTGTTACAGAGATATTTTACTAGCATGTAAGTGTTTTATCAGTCTTATTTGTTGCGTTTTCTCAAGAGGACATGCATTGGTGGTAAACTGCTGTCTTTTCATAAGTAGGGCTATTGAGCCTGAAAGTATAAGGAGTTTGAGTTACTGTTACTGAGATGACACCAGAACCAGAATATCTTTTTTGTAGAGTGAGTTGAACGGGGAATGTCATAATTCTGCTTTACATCCATTATTGTGGATCAGGGGGGTTCCCGTGAATGCAAACTGTACATTTACATCTAGCCCTGTGACGATCATGGGTCAGTGTGTCACGCATGTGAGAACCATCTGTCAGGTGTGTCCCGACAGAAAAAAGGTTGAGAACCACTGTACTAGAGAACAATACAAGGGCAAAATTACCTTCCTTTTCCTGCTAGCAATAGCTTTCTTAACTATCCAAGAATACTGCTGCTTTATTACACTGTCTGGCAACCTTCAGGTAATCCAAGATTAGCATTCATGGCATTTGCATCCCGCACGCTTGATTTTATACTATTTCTTTTTTTTTTTTTTTGCATTGAAGCACAGCTTCCAAACTCTCTTGGCCAATTCTTCTAGATTTTATCAGGTCTTCTTTCATTTTTTTGTCTACCCTGCTACAGATTTTCTTCATGGACAAGCACATACATGTGGGTGACATCCTCTGACGATGCCAAGTATGAACATTTTTACTAGCTTGAGCTAGGAAGGCCTAGAAAGCTTTATACACATGGGTGGTAGGCATCGTGCAGCTACACACACTGTACGGCCCTCTCAGTCAGTATTTTCCTGAGCCCTGAGGTACTCCACGGGTCAGCATGGGACTCCCATTTGGTTATCACTTTCTTCATTTCTATTGCTTAACTACTTCTTCACCTGCTTAACAACTCTGTCTTGCTCCCGTACTGGCTAGTTTGTTTACAAGTCTTCTGCGTGAAAGTGTCCAGGGGCTTACTGAATTCCAGATAGGCCATACCCACTGCCCCTTCCAGATCCACCTCATCAAAGAACTCAACGGCAAGTTGGTTTGGCAGATCTTTCCCTTACGAAACCATCTTGCCTTGTATCTGTTTCAAGGTACTGCCTCACTCATTTTTTCCATAGCTTTGCCCACAACTGAAGTTAGCTTGGCAGATATTTAGTGGCCTGCTTCATCCTTGCTCCCTCACCTGCTCTCCTGCAGTCCCTGGGAACCAGTACTACTGTAACTAAAAATGAGGGTTTGGTGGGGGGGGGAGGAATCGGGAGAAGGTTTAAAGTCTCCAGATGGATGGAACCCTCTCCTTTTTCTAAAGGGAAATTGAACAGAGCTGCGAGGGATGCAGTCGGCATTTCTTGGACTCCCAGCTCTGCTCCATCAGGTCCCATTGCCTTATCTTCTCCTGTTTGTGTGTTACGTGCTCCTCTGTAAATGTGTTTGTGGTCATTTGAGAGTCATTGATGCTCCTGTGTCCTTCCTTAGGCACATCTCCTTCCCTTTCTTCTGCATTTACAGAGCAAAACAACTGGTTAAAGATTTTTGTCTTCTACTAGTCCCCCCTCCCCCCCCCCACCCCAGTGCTGGCCTCAAATTCTCCCTTTATCTTTAATGTTCCTGTTTTTTAAAAATCTGTCATGAAATGTCTTAAAAAAAAAAGGTTTTATCTCCTCCTTTTATTGACTGGACAGTTTTCTCCTCTGGGCCTAACTGTCTTCCCTGTCTAACTTTTATTTATCCTGAAGCAATTTGCTTGTCCTCATCATCTTCTGTTTTGTTTTTTTTGGGTTTTTTTTGCAGTTTTTGTCTGCTGGTGTTTTTTGCTCTTACCGTTTCATGCAGCCTCCTTAGACAATCATATTGACCTCATTTTCCTCGTCCCCTTGCTGGCTTGCTTCCGACAGATTTGGCATTTGGGTTTTATGTCAGATACTTACCAAATTAAGCACTACAAATAAAGGATAGATTGCTGGGATAGAGCGGCAGGGGGTGCTTTAAGACCCCGCAGTTTGCCACTGGATAAATCCACTGTACTTATGACAAAGCAGTGTTCAGAAAAGTGGAAATTGGTTTGAATGTATTTCAGACACGTTGGTAATTGTGTATATGCGGTGGTACATTCCAGCCAAACACGACGTCTTGCGGATTTCAAATCATTATGGAAATGAGTGTGTTGAAAAGGGGGAGTAGGACTTTATTTTATTTTATTTTTTTAATTTCTGCAGGAAAAGGAGCGGCTAGCAACTGCGATGAAACACATTGCATGTGTGCTTCTGCCTTCGTTTCTCCTCCTGCTGCTGAAGGCAGGTCTGGTTTCAACATCTGACTTTCTGGCAGGCTCCTCTGTTCTAATTGTAGCTGCCCAGAGTCCTTGGCCTGCCAAGATAGCAGACACTGAAGGCTGTGTTATCTGATGTTAGCTTACTTTCTCCTGCATTTCGTCTGCTCCTCCCTCCTCCCCCCTTAATACCTGTAGCTGGCAAATGCTAAACCTTACCTAACCCATTTCCTTTATAAATAACTTGGGGGAAGAAAAAAAAAAAAAGGGAGGATCAATCCAGCAATCGAATGTTTATTTATAGTGCACCTTCTGTGAAGTGTGGAATGACATAATTACTTCTAGAATGCAAGACAAAGCACACAATATAACAAACAGTTAAGTAGGCAATTAAAGGACTAGCAACCCCTAATCATTAGGTCTAAAACAAAAAAACAAAAGTAAATGGAGCCTTATTAACCAAACTATAGGTTAGAATAGTTAGCTTTTTGGTAACTTACCCCCTGTCCTGATTTTCTTGTAGTGGAAATCATACCAACCAAGATTTTGTGGCTTATGAAAGTGGATTCTTTTATTGAGACATTAGAATGCTATAGTGAGCCAAGCTTTTTTTTTCAGATGTAATGGGGCTGCATTGCCAGAAAAATCACTCCTCAAATCCTGTCTTTTTCAAATGGAGGGAATTTAGTTTACTTTAGAAGTAGACCGTGACTTGTTTTACAGGGTTAAGAATGGTGGGCCTCAAGCATGCATGCTCAATGGGGAGGTTTTTTTTTTTTTTTTTTTTAAATTTTCTCACTATTACTAAGTCATGGCCTTTTTTTTTTTGTAAGTTTTAGTACAGAAACCGCTCCCCCTATCCCCCTGCCACTGGGAAGCCTACCAATAATAGGGCCAATGCAAAAAGGTTCACGCAGCACAGCGCACCGTTTAACCCTCAGTTGTGCACACGTTTTTTAAGTGCAAACTCTGCTGCCCATATAGCAAGGAGTTTTGTTAGGCCCCTCGCATGGAAATTGCATGCTAATGATGTCATTAATACAATTAGGTATTGCTGAGGTTTGCTGGATTACCGTCTGTTTTCTTAGCATTGGAAACTTAACCCCTAGTTCGAGAGAGAGTAAAGTTTCCAGAGCTGATGTTAATCTACGGCAGAAGCTGGAGTTCTGATGCCAGGACATCTAATTGGGATTTTATGAGTAGAAAGCATGCTTTGCACACGCAACACGTTTTTTTCACACACACAATATGATTTATGTGCCCAAAAAATGCTTTCTCCAAAGAAATATGATGTATGCGCATACATTTTTTTTTCTGTGCACCAAGTGTTTTCTGTGCACACATTTTTTGGTTTGTGGGCATTTTTTAACTCCTGATGCTTTAGCATACTGTTAAGGACTAGAGGGTGGACTCGCATCAGCTGACCGTCAGGACCAGGGCCCCAGAACCGAACCAGGAGGCAGAAGCGTGGTTACACAGGCAGGGGTGAGGCAGACAGAGTTTTTGCAACTTCAGGAGGCAAGCCAAGGCTAGGGCAGGCGGAGTTCAGTCCCAGGCAAGAAGCAAGCAACAGGGCGAAGCAGGCAGAGTATGTGCCAAGTCAAAGGAAAGCAACAGCCAGGGCAAGGTCAGGAGTCAAACCGGGTCACAGAAGAAAGGCAGCAAAAGCACAGGAATGCATAAAACAAAACCTGTTACTCAGGCATCGGCTCCGAAGTCTGAACCTCCTTTTATAGGAGAGTAGTGTCATCAGAGCATACCCAACAGGGAATCCAGTGCACTGGGCCTATAAAACTATTGAATTGTCCAGAGCTCTCACCAGAGCTGCAGGATGCATCAGAGGATCAGGACACCAGGGACCATGCTGGATTCAGGACCTTGAGGTACGGGATGACGAGTGCTGTGCAGCACCCCCCAGTCTGCAGCGTGTTACACATACCATTATCCTACTGCATCGGGAGTTTAGCTTGTACATTAGGAAATTGTGTGCTGAAATTCAGTGCACATTTTTTTTTAATGCTCAGCTTTTTGCATCGGTCCCAATGTTTGTTCTCTGAAGTCAAACAGGATAGCAGCCCTCACACATGGGTGATATCATCACATGGAGCCCAGCATGGATATCAAAGCTTTCAGATGCTTTGCGCATGCACCATGGGGCAAATGCAGCCCTGGCTACTCCACCGCACCCCATACAAGGCTTCACAGTCTCATCCTTTCAGGTCGCTATTCGTTTCTCTGGAGCTGCAAGAGCTGTTTTGTTTTTTTTTTTTTGCATGGCCCTGCAGATTGTTTTTCACCCTCTAGGTACTTTTTTTTTGTATGATTTCCTTATTTTTCTGTCAGCTGCTGATACTCCAGGGTAGCATTGGTGGGATGTTTGACTTACCATCGAGTAGTTTATTCATCTTGCTTATTTTTCATCTGACGCCTCAGAAGGCCTGTGGCTTAGATAACTGCTCACTGCGTAGCCTTGTTCAGTCTTTTGTACCCCACGGTCGGTGGGTGCTTTACCTGAGGAGAGGGGGGCTGACCATTCCATCTTGGGCAGCTCCCTCGATGAGACTTATGTTCCTCAGAAGACATAGTTCCCGACGGGAGATCCTAGAATTTGGGAGACTTTAGCCTGACCAATAGGCATTGGCATTAGGGCATTGAGGAATCCAGGACCAGGAATCCAGGGCATTGATGGTGTATAAACATTGAGGTGACATTGATTTCCCCTTCCCTCCCCCTTAATACCAGGCAGCAAGAAGGATTAAAAGACATCATAATTGGATGGATGCATGGTGCCAGAGAGTGGACATTCTGGCAGCAGCCATGAATCCCCTCCCCCCCCCCTTCCCCCCAAGTATTCCCATGGGGAAGAGAGACTCGAACTCACCACGGTCTCAGGAATGCCATTTGTCTCCTAAGGTCCAAGCGAGCGATTCGCCTCTGGTGCCCAGGAAGACGTAGCCTCCCCTCCTCTCTCCCAGTCTGTGCTGGCATCAGCAGTTTCGAGGAGGAACTGGACAGAAAACTCCAGGAGGCCTTGGAGCATAGGAGCACAGCATCGCTGCATGGGCATCGATGTTGATGCAGACAAGATGACCAGTCCGGTCTGGTTGTGCCACACCGGCTGTGTACAGAGGCACCGATGGGAATTCACATCGGACATTCAGGCACAGATACGTATATCCTGCACATGGAAGCTCCCCTAACATACTCCAGCGGGCCCCTTAGGCAGCTGAATCCTCTGGGGCTTTGCCTGCTAGCTAGGTGAGTTTCCGGTGCATGCGCCCCATTATGGCCATCTGGTTTGGATGGGGTAATCGTAGGGTGGGCTGTGATTAGGAGGGGTCAACAACCCTCCAACTCATCTCCTCTGCAAGAAAGAAGAATGTATACTTCAGACAATCCCTCCTATGGTGACTTTGTGAAGAGGAAAAGGAGAACCCACATTTATTTATTTATTTATTTATTTATTTATTTATTTGGAAAAGGATTCTGCTGATCCATAAATCTCAGTATCTCTCAATATAACACAAATAGGCAAAAATAACAATATAATCTATACAAATCAATTGGAACAAATAACATTCAAAAAAACATTAAAAAATTTCTTAAAG
Source organism: Rhinatrema bivittatum (assembly GCF_901001135.1). NCBI lineage: Eukaryota > Metazoa > Chordata > Amphibia > Gymnophiona > Rhinatrematidae > Rhinatrema > Rhinatrema bivittatum. The sequence goes on from NC_042615.1 coordinate 308,162,473, forward strand.
AATAATACAAACAATTGCAGTTTTTCCTGTGTAACTGCTAACTAACCACCTAACTGATTGAATGCTAATGAGAACATATGGGATTTTAATAGCTTCCTGAAACGAAGCAAATTCTTTTCAGCCCTTTTCACTTCAGGCAGCTTATTACATAAGAGAGGTGCAGTTGCACTGAATATTCTCTTCCAGCGTTGAACAAGTTGTAAAAACTTGGCTGGGGGGTAAACTGAAGCAGATTTCCTGAGGAAGAACATAAAGAGCAGTCTGGTTGATTTGATTTGAACCGAGGAAGAAACACACGGCGGGACAAGATCATACAAAGTTTTCAGCGCTAACAGCCGGATTTTCAAAGCCTACGCACGTAAAACCCGGGCCTTATGTGCACCGGGCCAATTTTGAAAGGGCCCGGCCACACGTGTAAACCCCCGGTAAGTCCAGGGCTAACCAAAGGGGCGGTCTGGGGTGTGGGGCGGAGTTAAAGGCGCCCAGCACAGCGGCCATTTGCCGCTGTGCCGGCGCGCGCAACTTGCTCCTGCTCGGAAGCAGGAGCAAAAGGTAGGACAACAAATTTGGGGCTATTTAGGATAGGGATAGGTGGAGGGCAGGATAGGGGAAGGGAGGTTAAGGTAGGGGGTTGGGAAGTTCCCTCCCAGTCCGCTCCTTAATTGGAGCAGACTAGGAGGGAACTGGGAAAGGCCCCGATGCGTTGCCGCTCGTAATTGCATATGTATTCCCCTCCCTTGCGCACCGACCCAGCTTTTTATAACATGCGCGCGCCAGCGCACGCATGTTATAAAATCACGCATCCATGTGTGCACAATGTTTGAAAATCTAACCCTAAGCATAATACCTTGAATTGTATTCGCCAAGTCATTGGAAGCCAATGAAGTTTTATAAGCCAGGGGGTAATGTGATCCTGTGAAGAAACACCAGTTAGTAAGCGTGCAACAGAATTTTGAACTTGCTGTAAAGATTTAAGAGAGGAAAGTGGGAGACCTAAATAGCGTGTGTCACAGTAGTCCAGAGGAGATAGGACGAGGGCTTGGGTAATTAAACAGAAGGCTGCTGGACATAGGTATGGCTTAACAGAGCATAACATTCACATTTTGTAATAAGAGCAGTGAATTATAAACTTGATTTGTGGTAACATTGACAGTGATGAATCAGTATGAAACCCTAAATTATGTACTTGCTTGGAAAAAGAGATAAACTGGCCTTCCAAAGAAAGGTGGATGGCAAATCTGAAATTGTTGTGCAGCTTAAGAAGAGAATTTGTCTTCTTAAGATTCAAGGTCAGCTTGTTCATGGTGAACCAATTTTTTACTTTGGTCAGCAGTTTGTTTATTTATTTATTTGACACTTTTATATACCGACATTAGTGTGCAACATCATGCCGGTTTACATTAGAACTGAAAGATGGAAAAATACAAAAAACAGGGGTATGGGAGTAGGAGAGTACTAGTAATTGCAACAAGAGTCAGGCAGAGAGGAAGAATATAGAGCAAATAAACAATCGTAAGATACGAACTAACAAGAGGATTGGTAATAACATATGTTCACGCAGGCCTTTGCTAACTCCAACATTACTTAACTCCCTTCAATCAACATACTTCGCTAGTAATAGCATTAATAGCCACCCCTTATAATGTTATTATATATATTTATAATTATCTGATCTTCATTTTCCTTCTTACTCCAAGTTATTGATTCCCTGTTACATGTAACTGCTTTTCTGCACTATTGTTCAAATTGTAAAGTTTATTTTAATTGCACCCCTGTTTCTTGTGAACCAGCATGATGGGACTATCGTCTTGAATGTTGGTATATAAAAAAACTTAAATAAATAAATAAATGTACATGGGGTATTCAATATAAAGGGAATGATATTAAAATGTGTACAGGAGGAAACTATGTAGAATGTGTATGTATCTTCAAGGGGGTACAAGGAAAGGAGAAACTGGGAGAAAAAGGTTAAAAGGCAGTGATTTGTGCCAGGATTGTAAGCAAGGGTAAATTTTTGGTTGCATATCTGAACCGTGAGTGGGGACTAGTCAGGGAAGGCTTGTCTAAAGAGCCAAGTCTTTAGTTTTTTTCTAAATTTAGAGGTGCAAAGTTCAACTCGGAGCAATGTGGGGAGGGAATTCCAGATCTTAGGGCCAGCAATTGAAATTGCACGATCCTTTGTGGAGATGAGATGGGCCTTTTGGATTGAGGGTACTTGGAAGGTTCCTTTGTTGATGGCCCTGGTAGGTCGGTCAGAGCGTGTAGGGAGGAGGGGTTCATCTAGCCAGTTGGAGTTTTGACAGTAGATGGATTTATGAATTATAGATAGAGTTTTAAAGAGAATATGTGAGGGGATGGGGAGCCAATTAAGGTCTTTGAGTATGGGGGTGATATGGGCAGATTTTCGTGTATTAGTGATGACTCTAGCTACTGAATTCTGGAGCATTTGTAAGGGTTTTATAGTAGAATATGGGAGACCAAGTAAGAGGGAATTACAATAATCAAGCTTGGAGGAAAGGATGGTCTGGATGACAGTCCGGAAGTCATGATAGTGGAGGAGGGGGTCTGAGTTTCTTTAGGACGTTAAGCTTGTAAAAGCCTTCTTTGAGAATTGAGTTAATGTATTTTTTTAGGTTTAGTTGCTGGTCCAGGAGGACCCCCAGGTCTCTTACACATTGCTGGGAGGATATGGCATTGAAGGCAGGGTCATTTGAAATCGAGGGTTTCGGGGGTTGGTGTTGAGTTATGAGGAGGGGCTCTATTTTGGAAGTGTTTAGAGCTAGGTGAAGGTTTGAGTTTCTTGAAGGTCAACTACAGCGTTTCACTGATAGGCACAAGGAACTGTATGTGATCTGCGAACATTTTGAACACCACACCTAGGTTCCTAAGAGCCAAGCAAAGTGGAGTCAAATAGATATTAAATAGAGTAGCAGATAGAGAAGAACCTTGGGACACACCAATGGTGAGTGGATGGAGATTAGAAGTAGCAACTCCAATAGCTACATGGAATGAATGAGAAGAGAGGTATAAAGTGAACCAAGCAAGAACAACTGCAGACAATCCCATAGACTCTAAACATCCTAACAGAATAGAGTGGTTAACACTCTGGGCAGCTATGGGATGAGCACTGCAGGGACTCTGGTATCATTGGCAGTGGTAGAATACAAAAAGGGGGCAGCAGTGGAACGGCTGCTGGGGGTTCCCAGGCTGTGCAGAAAGATGAGATGGGAGGGAGGGGCAAGGGAGAGTAGAAGGGTGAGGGAGATGGAGGGGGATGAATGAGAGGAGAGGAGGGATGAGCTTAAATGAAAGAAGAGGTGGTGAGTGTGAATAAGAGGATTCCCAGAGTAGGAGGGTAAGTGGGAGAAGAGAAGGGGGGGGGGGTTAAGTGAGGGAGTGAGATAAGAAGGGTGATAATGGGGTGGGTGAGAGTAATGGGATAGAGAGTGAGTGAGGTGGAGGGGAGAGTGCAAGTAGGGAGACAGGAAGGACAAAGGGGTGATGTGGGGATAATGTGCACTTACACCCCCTCCCCACCATCACGCTCTCCCCACACCTACCCATCCAAACCTACCCCCTGACACCCACCTTTCGTACCCCACAACCCCATGCACACCTATATCATCAAACCCCTACTACACACACACACACACACACACACACACACAGAGTAGGGGGGAGAGAATGGATAGTGCAGTGGGGGAAAGAGTACCCGCATGCATATACACATATACATCTTACTCCCTCCCATACCCACCACCACCCCGCTATCTGCAAATATGGGGGGAAGAGTGAGAGGATGGGGAATTGGAACAAAGTGGAAAATGTGATGTGATGGGATGAGGGACAAAGTGGATCATGTGAGGGGGAAATGTGTGCATACGTCACTCTTCCCATTAATCACACTCCCACTCTCAAATCCTGCCAAAGGGGGGAGGAAGGACAGGGTGCAGAGTGTCCCTGTTTAACTTAGCCACCCACATCAACTCCTCAAAACATGCACAGCCCTCCCTTCCCCCAAACAAACACAGGGAAGGAGAGAGGGGGAAGGGGAAGATGCACACTCATATCCCCACCAGTGCTCCACCCCTACTCATGTCTCTTACACATACACGCCGCGTACCTTCTCTACACACCCTACCCCCACCACAGACATACTCACCACCACTCTAACCCCTACTCACTCCCTCTACACACACACCACCCCTATGCTAATATGTTAGGTCTATTTAAAAACTCCTTTCATTTGTTGTCAGTCTTATATTTTCAAGGCATATATAACCCCATCCCAAAACAAATCATATTAATGGCAACTGTAATTTTATTTTGCTTTACCGATTTTCTAGACCTTCAAAATAGTGTACAATAAATTCATAAAACACATCTAAATACAAAAACTAGTATGCTATATATGTATAAATACATTTAATGATAAATTCCAAGTAGATTATCTTTAATACAGCACAAATACCTTAACCTCTACAAAGCAATACTAAAATCAGTCAAAAACCTGAGTAAAAAAACAGGATACAGCAACTTTCTAAATTTCAGAAAATTACTCTGTTTTTATATCCAAAAGCAGTGAATTCTAGACTAAAGGAGCCTGATATTGAAAAGGTAGGTTTGTGTAGACCCTTTGAGAGTAATCTCACGTGATGAAGGAATCAGATGTTCTCTTTGGGAAGATCTGAGAGTTTGTGCAGGTTTACAAGGCAACAGAAGATTAGCCAAACCGTCAGGTTTTCCCTTAGAAAGTACCTTATAAGTAAGGCAGCGGAGTTTAAAAGCAATCCTACAACGAATCTGCAGGCAATGAAGTTCTTGCAGTGAGGGGAAACATGATCAGATTTGGAGGCTCCTAAGAGAACTCTTGCTGCTGTGTTTTGAAGTAGCTGAATTTGCCTCAAATTAGTTTCTATGGCACCCATATACAAGGAATTACAATAATCGGCCCACGATAAAACCAAGGCACAAGAAAGCATAACTAAATCAGATTTTAGTAAAAAAATGGCACCAATCTACTGATCATTCGAGCACTACAAAAACCTCCCCCCCCCAAAAAAAACAAACAAACCCTACTTAGTCAAAAGGGACACTTTCTTGAGCATAGAAAGAGAATTATGTAGGTTCATACCCAACAGTTTGTCTCAACTGTTCGTAAGGGGATTCAGCTTAACATTAGATTTACATCTCTGAAACCAAATACCTTCTGATTTTTGAGGGTTAACGTTTAGTCTGTGATCAGACAGCCAATTGGCAATCTTATCCAGGCGCTGATTAAATCTCATCTCCCGAAGAAGAGTCTGAATTAAAAGCTGCTAACACTTGAATATTATCAGCGAGTAAGTAGCAGCTGAAGCCTTGTTCTTGGATTAAATTGGGCAAGGGAGCTAAAAACAGATTAAAAAGCAATGGAGGAAGAATGAAACCTAAGGGATTCCTCAGGTCATACTTTTTAATAATGAGATATTATTCCCCCAATCCACTTGAAAATAACAAGCTTTCAGAAATATTCTAAACCATTTCAAAACAGACCCTGCAAATTCCCAGGTCCTTTAGGTGGAACAAAAGTAATTCCTGGTCCACAATATCAGACGCCGAACTCATGTCAGTTGAGATCCAGGATATCGTGCTTTCCTTTATCGATGTTCATCCTAACCTCATTGACTAAGACCAGCAGAGCTGTTTTAGTACGGAAACCTGATTGCTTGAGAGTGAACAGCATTCACCTTTTCTGCAAAGTCATTTAATTGTGTGCATACTAACTGTACCGCATACACTTATTTATTTGATTTATATTCTCCTTTTTTTCCGGCACTTTAAAGCAGATTACTTTCAGGTACTGTATGATATTTTTGTGGATTTTTTCAACGTGCCATTCCGAGATGGCACTTAATAACTTGCCCCAGAGAACAAAGTCCCCTGCCTTCTAAGTAGTAATGATTAAACCCTTTGGGAACACGTGTGCCAAACAAGACTGTAAACCTATTATCAGGTGTGTCCCTCTTGGATTCAGCAATATTCTTATTTTGCTTTTTGTTTTGTTGATTTCTTTAAGTACATATAATGAGCTTTTTTGAAGGGCTTAGTTAGGACAGTGGTACAGTGGTGGCTCTGAATTATTTAAATTGTGACCTGGCAGGGAGGGTGTGGGTTTTGTTTTGTTTTCATCAAGCAATTCCCTAATAAAAGAAGTTGGTGTGCATGAGTCAGGACTGAGAACCTCTAAAGCCATGACTGCATCTAAAGGGAAACGCCTGAGCCTGGAGGTCATTATTGAAATAAATTTCCTCCTCCTGGGTTTGTTTGTTTTTCTTTTTTAATTAAATTGTTGTGGCCCCTGTTATGCCACGATTATGAGCTATTTGCATAATGGAGAATTTTTCAGCAAGGAGAGAGGTTCACAGGGCCGTATCTGGACTGTGAGAGAGTGGGAGTTCCTTCCTCCAAAGGCGTGTTTTTTTTTGGGGGGGAAGGTGTTTAAGGTGCTTCCATAGGCACTGGGAGGAGTCTAGAGAGGAAGATGAACGTATTCTGAGGAGTGCGTGCAGCCTTGGAAGGTTGGTCTTGAGGATGTTGGGGTTTAAGAGCTCTAGGAGGTGGACGTGACTGGGGAAGCAAAGGGAGTTTCCCAGGAGAAAATGAGGACCATCTTTCAGGTGAAGGATCCTTCAGTCAACAGAGACCCCCCCCCCCCCTTTCTTCCATGGGAGGTCTGGAGCTGGAAGATCATGTTTTGGATGGATGTGTCTTCAGTTTTTTCGCGTGGGGCCTGGAAGAAATAATGGGCAGCATGAGAGAACGAGTGAGTTTCTGTGAACTGGATAGGAAGTAGGATTACCATTTTCAGCAGCCTGAACTGTTTATTATATTTTCTTTGATTTTCGAACTTTACAATTAAATTCCTTTTTTTTCTGTTTTGCAACAACATTTTGTGTGCAGATTGCTGTCTTTTTTTTTTGAAGTGTGACTTTCTTTTGGGCCCTATAGCAATAGCTATATCCCCAATGGGCTGCACACAGGCTGTTCTTGCCCCTGCAGTGCCGAAGGAGACTCCCGACAAAGGGTGGTGGTGGGGTTTTACGCTATTATCATTATCATTATCATTTCATAATGAGCATTGTGTTAGGATTGCTCTTAAAAGGAAATGGTGGACCTTTAGAAGAAACAGCAGTGATGAGTATTGACTGTTTGGCGTGCGGGATTCCCAGTCCAGTGTTCTAAGGTGCTCATGCTCAGAACGTAGGCAAATGCTGAGCTCAGGGCAAAGGAGTTTCTTGAAAGCTTCCATAAAATGTTCAGCTTGGAATGGACTTGAATTATTTAAAGGGGGTGTGCCATAATTTAGAAAGTATAAAATAAAAATCAAAACCTCTCATCCTTTGTTCTAAGTCGCTCTGTTTTTCAATAAATTCCTAATGCCTTGCTTGATCCTCCCCTGCAATTAACATTTTAAAGCAGTAAAATGGTGGCAGGAGGGTGGCCAGCTTAGTTTCCAAACTACCTCAAGCCCCCGTAATGTCCTGCAGGCAAAGGTGTTGCAATGCTTTGAGCTAGAGGAAGCATATATGAATGCCAGAGACAAACAGAGCACGTCCTGGTGACACTAATTGCTTTCGTGGAGTAATTGGTATAGAAGAGATGAAATCATGATCATGGATGACACTAGCTGCCTGCTGACAAAGGAAATAGTCTGCAAAGTAAAAAAAAAAAATATATATATATACTGTGGTTATTGTACAAGTATCTATCCCAACATGACTCCACGTTTTCAGATGCTGTGTCCTACGCCTTCATACATCACGCCTCACCTTCACAACCAGGCATTCCCTTAAATCCACTTCAATTACTGTAACAGTAATAACAACTGTGATATAGACCATGACGGAGACAATGATCCCTCCCCTCTATTCTTAACTTATTCCCTCCTTAATATCTCCTTAATATCATTTTAACCGTGAAACCTTGTAATGGGAATTTTCTCTAAATTTGATTGTAATCCACCTTCAGATCAGCTTGGTAAAAGCAGAATGTCAAATGTTTATGACAAAATAAGATTCCTTACCACTGTTCCTAGCCAAAATTTGTTATCATGACGTTATTTTGGTCCTGATTTTGAAACTCATATTCTAGTACAGTTTGACCCTTTTTTAATCGTATAGGATGTAGTATGATGAATGTTAGAAAACTAGAACTGGATCTTCATCCCCCCAGTCATGCCACTGAGTTTGGTGGCATTGAAAACTCCTTAATCACTGTGACTTCATCAGAGTGACTCCATTACCAACAGTGCTCCTATAAGGCACCTAGGCTTTATTATGGTTGAATTGATAGCTGTGTTTAACACTGAGATTTTCCAGCAATGGGAGGTTCAGAAGGAGTTCAGGAGGTGTGAGTTTAGGGTGATGAGTGAAAGGCGGTTCCTTCCCCCAAAGGAGATGGGTTTAGGGTGTATATGGTGCTTCCACAAGCATGTGGGAGGAGGCCCATAGCATTCCCCCTCCTCCCTCCCACCAGAGCTCCAACACCATAAATCCCCTAGACCCCCCTTCTATCGCATAATTATACAAATAAAAGGGCTTGGGCTGGTGCCAGTCTCAGCCCCGCTCCTGGGTCCCGTCTAATTTTTTAGAAATCCTATTCTCCAAGGCCCACTTCCACCTTCCTACCCCAATCCTAACCCTTTCGGTACCTTTCAAAATGTTTTTTTTTCTTCATCCCGGATTGTGATAGCAGCCATGCTGCAACCCGGCCCAATGCTTCTGCTGGCATTAGACAGCTACTCTGGAAGGGTAGGCTTCCAAGTAGAGTTTCTGGGGACCTACGCATGAAACCTATGCTTCCAGAATAGCTCCCTAGTGATGGCAGAAGCACCAGGCTTGGGGTACAGTAAGCTGTTATTTTATTTATTTATTTTTCATTTTATTTATGTTAATATCCTGCATCCTTCAAAATTTGAGGCTGGGTAATAAAATAACATAATAATAAAATGAGTCATCAATAACATTAAAACAGACGAAACAAATATTGCTTACAACTTAAGTAAGTCATTGAAGAAGTAAACAAATGCTGTTTAGTGCGATCCGGGCTGAAGAAAAAACATTTTGGAAGGTAAGAGAAGCGTTCGGGGTGGGGAAGGGGGCCCTGAAGGGTTAGGATATCTTAAAGATGAGACGGGACCCGGGACCTGGGGGAAGAGGTCCTGCCTTTGCCCTTTTATTATTTTATATAATTACGCGATGGAAGTGAGCTTGGGGGAGGGGAAATTCAGGCTTTGAATATAGGCAAACAGAAGGAAATAATTGTAATAGAAATTAAACTTTAACAGTAGTCTGTCATGAAAAAGTTTCATAGGCATCGGACACTATGGATGATAGCTGCCATTTGGGAGTTTCAGAGGGAAGAGGTAATGCAAGAGGCCTTGCAGTGGAAGATAAATAGAAAATAAAATATAAAATAAAATGAATAATAATTATTTTTTTTTTATCATCCATTCGTTAAGTCATTGCAGTGGTGACGATGAGGCCGTGGTTTGGTGATTGCTAATTTAAATGCACTGTGTGCAGAAATGAGTTGTCTTCACATCGGGACAAGTCCCTGCTGTTTTAAAATGGTTGTTTGCACTTGTAGTACAAGAGTATGTGTCAAGGGTATAAAAGTTTTGTTAAATGTTTCAAAACATAAGTTCTTTTTTTTTTTATTTTAAAGACAAGCCTGACAGTTTGTGAAATCATTGAAGGTGCTGTTTGATATCGTATGCATATGATGCATCTCGGCTTTCTTCTAGATGCCATTTGGGTTGCATATACTTTGTTGTTTAAGGGTGAAGAGCTATGTTAAGGGTACACTGACACAGAGATATCCAGCTGTTACATCTGTCATGAGACACAGATAAGGGAGAATGTTTGTTGTTAATCTTAAGGATGTGGGCAATAAGCCACTAATTACTGGGAAAAAGAAAGCCTGTGGCCCACAGCTTGCTGTCTTGCAAACTTAATGCACAAGAGAGTAATGTAATGACCTCAAAGTGCAATTTTTGTGGCTTCCACAATAAGCTCCCGTACCTGCCTGCACCAGCCAACATCCCAAATTCTGAATATTTTATTGCTAAGATTGTGGCTTGCCAGAGGACTGATTCCTCACTTGATGACCAGCAGTCCCATACAAAGAATAATTTTGACATTTTGATAATGGCATGAAGCTTGTGGGTGTTGTCGCATGATCTAAATGTTTTGAGAAAAATGTCATCAGAGTATCAATACGGCTTAGGTGGCTATGACATTTTATAACGATTGTAAGGATTCAAGAGCCCTTAGAATGCTTTGTTGATAGCTATGTCACCTCATTTCCATGGTGATTTACTTTTTGCATAAATGTCCATTCATACAGCTTTTCCATGTTATATATTTTTTGAGTTGGCCATGTGGTGGTGAGTTGACAAGATTTCTATGACCTGTGCTGACCTATAGGATATCGCAAGTTTTACTTTGGCAGTTGACTACACAATAACTTGGATAGCCCACAACTGGTGAAATGTTTTGGTGATAGCGAATACATTCAAAATGGCGCCTCAATGACGCACATATCCATATTTGGATAGTTTACTTTCGTCACTTCCGGCTGCCAATTCCAACAGTTGGCGGGCTTTGGTCCTTTAAATGTCAGCGTCTTTTTCGCACCGCCGTCACTGATAGACCTCTCACGGCGGGGCAGCAGACAGCTTTTTCAGCATCGCGCAAGTAAGCCTTTTTCACCGTCCAGGTAATATAAGAATTTTCCTATTGTTATGGCATGTCTTATGGGCAACCTGTGTTCTTTCTACAGCATTCATTGAGAAATATGGTCGAAGTGACATGAACTTTTTGGAAGTAAGTGTCCTCTGATACTGGCGCCATTTCCCATAATGTTTTATTACAGGGTCTAATGATATACACTTTCTCGTATGACCCGCACATATTCAGCAGGATTTAATTTTTGTGTTACACAATAACTTATACAGGGCTGTCAAACTTCAGTGCTTTGACTGTAGAAGAGTGTGCTAGTGGTTAGAGCTGAGAAAATAATGAGCTAGATTGATTCCTGGGTTCAAGCCTTACTCTCCTGTTGACTCTCTTCCCCACCACTTTACCTATCTGTAACTGGGTAATATTTGTAACCTTGTTTCTTCGATGGAAGCTGTTGTATACACTGATTTTCAAAACTGGAGCTCAAACTGCCTACCCTAAAGAGAACCATTCTAAAATATGAAATGCCTGTTGGAATGCAGTGTAGGTGACAAGTCTAGGTACATTTTAATTAGCATGGTTTTAATTATTATAAAATTAAAAGCTTGTGTTCATTATGTTGCAAGTACTCAATACATACCACATCAAAGATGAGAAGTTCTGATGGTAAACTGTTCATGGATACCAAGGGGATTCTGTGTGTAATCTGCATTTATGAAAACTCTCTCTCTACAATCTTTGTTATTCACCATAGCGTGGGAAGAGCTTTGAATACTGTCACCATAGTTATGGTTTCATGGATAGCCCAGAAAAGTGTTTTTCAGGCTATCCATGACTATCTATCCCTAGACTCTTTGATTGCATGATCTTCGTCATGCATATTCATTGTGGATGTCCTGAAAACCTAGAGGGTACTTCAGGACCAGCTTGAGAAACACCGGCCTAAAGCTTACAGTATAGCGTGGATTCATTATCAGTACATGTCTGCAGGGGGAAACAGCAGTTCATCTTACTCAGAATGTTTCCGCTAATGCTAAATTTTACCTGTGTATGTGTATAGTTTTTACTTAGTTTTTCCCCGTAAACCTATTGTGCTGAAACGTGGGCAATTTTAGGGCTAAACTAAGAATAGGAGGCAGGTTAGTGAGTCCATTTCTTCTGAGATAATCACAATTTGAAAGTTACCTACAGACAGTTTGGAGGATGTAGTGGACAGATGTATCCTACTGCATCATTCGCATGCATTGGATTAATTCCGGTCTTTAAGGACTGCAGATTGGTTGACTTTGCAGGATATCCCTAATGAATATACATGAAATAGTTATGCATGCAATCGAGGTAATGTGCATACAAATCAAACTCATGCACATTCATAAGGATATCCTGAAAACCCAATTGGATTGCGGCCCTTGAGGCCTGGAGTTGGACACCCATTTTATTTTACTAGCCAGAGTGGGAAGAATGGTCATTTATTCTCCCTTATAGAAACACAGAATATGAATACAGATGCTTCCCCCCCCCCTTCCCCTGGCTATCTCTCCAAAACCTTAGAGGATCCAGGAATAGGTGAGGAGAAGATTAAAAAAAAAAAAAATCATCTGCATTCTGGTTCCTGGAGTCCAGGAGAAAGTTTTTTTGGGGGGAGGCGGGGAGGTTTGTAATAAAAGAAAGTAATTCATATGCATAGTCATTCTCTTTTTTTAATTTCTTTCTTTATTAAAGTTTTATATCTTATTACATGAAAATAAAACAGCAAGCATAGATACAGATCAGGAAAAAGAAAACAAAAGACATTAAAAAACTTTCTATGGAGCAGTGAATCTCAAGTCCTCGTTATATAGAAGAAAGGAGGAAGATATTCATTCTTTTCTTTTTTTTTTTCTTTTCTTATATATCGAAAAAGACTGCAATGAGTTGTCCAAGCGTAACCCACCTTAGCCAGATAAGCTTACTTTGCTTGTGATTTATCCTTCAAGGAGGCCTCCAAATGAAGAGGATCAATGAAGAAACATTTATTTTTCTGAAAAACTCACATTTTGCCGGGAAACTTCAAGAAGAAGGAAGCACCCCAGTGTAAGAACATGCTGTTTGAGCAACGCAAATTGTTTCCTTCTTTCTTGGGTTTCCCTGGAAAACCGAGACCTTTGGGCCGCAGAATAAAACATTTTTATACTTGAAATACTGCTGAGAGCCAAGTACAAACGAAACTATAAGAAGAGCACGTGAGGAAATATTATCTTGATTGAAGAAAATTGGACATATCAGTGCTCTGAAAAGGGGCCAGCGTCTCGGTGGGGGCAGCCCTCAGCCAGGCTGGAAGTCCTGCTGAAGCTTGACATGTAAAAAGCATTCTCTTTTTAAAGAAGAGAGATTTCTTTTCATTTTTACAATAATGCCTACATACCGATCCTGGAAGCTAACACAAAACTCTGCACTGAGGAAAATAGCTACACTGCAGTTAAAAGCTGTCGTGTGGGAGACTCCTTTTTATTTTGTGGCCTAAAAATAACTTAACATTTCAATGTTATCAGTGGGATCTCTGCAGCCACCCGTTCTGCTGAGAAATGGCACACTCGGTCAAAGAACGGAAATACAGTGTCCCGTTACGGCGAATTGGCCTTCATGCAAATCCCTTAATTACGCTGTATGGTTCCAGCTGAAAGTAGACACCTGTTGGGAAAAGATTCTTATCCCAAACTAATGGCGCGGGAAATGCAAATGCTTGCCCTAACCCCTGACTCCCCCCCACCATCTCCCGAAACGCCGCGAGGTAGGAGAAGGCTGCTGGTACCAGCGCATCTGCGATCAGCGTTCAGGGTGAGGTTTAGAGGTGGCACTCAAATCTGTGGCATGAGAAAACAAGGGTGAAGCGTGCTAATTGCAAGCATTAAGTCCACTGAAACACTTAGTGCTAATGTTTTGGGCCAGGGGAAACGTTTTCTGAGTGAATGCACAGTATTCTGTAAACAGTGGGGCTTGCATGCAGATCAGTAGAGAAACTACAGTAAAACAAAGATAAGAAAAAAAAAAGTACTTTAGCTGTTCAACTGTGGAAGTTTTAAACTATATGCTGTATAATAAACATGGTAATTAACAAAATACAGTAATATTGCATTGCCCTACTATGTACTAGCTAGGAGTTGTCCTTTCCTCAGCGTTTGTGACTGCAATGAAAACATTTCATATAAAGACATCTTCAAACTGTCCACTTTTATCACTGTAATTGGATAATTAAAAATGTGTGTGTTCTGCTGCTGGACGTAAGATTCGCAGTACTAGCCACAGACTCCACAAACCTAACTTACTATTTTCTTCACTTTTTTTTTTCTGTCGTCTTTTTGTCTAGTCCTAAAGAGAGTCATCTTTCTTTTTTTTTTTTTTTAGTAACTTGTATTTTATTAAATTTAATAATCAAATATACATTACATATTTGAAAGAAAAAATGGCATTATACAAATATATGCAATAAAAGCAAATAATACAAAAAAAAAACCCCAAAAAGAAAAAAAAATGCACACAATTTGCATAAGCTCAATTAGACGACCATGAGGTGGAGGAAGAGAAAACAGGCCCAGAGCAGGCCATCACAAGAAATAGGAGAAAAGAACACAAGAAGATACAGCCGAGCAGAATAACTTTCCTTTTTCGTACTAATGTATTTTATTTCTTCAGTTTGTTCACTTCTCGGATACAAAAGGTCTGCACTTGTCATTCAGACGCGCTTCTTCTCTTTCTTTGTGTTCTTTGGTCATCTTTCCTATATTTGTGCTTTACCTGTATTAATATGAGGCTTGTAGCACCCCAGGGCTGTCCTTAGGCTGGAACAGAGCCCGGTGTGGTAATGAAATGGAGGGCTTTTCCATCGGCTGCAGTGCCCCCTGACAACCAGTCACTGCTGTGTTTTCCCAGCACTTGGGCTCATGAATGGCCCCAGCAGCTTCCCTCTAATTTGGAAGAGAGCTGTCGGTGTAGGGAAGACGTGAGGTCCATGTGTGCCCAACTTACCTCCTTTCTCCTGCCACTGGCCCGTGTTACAGGACTGGCTTTAGGTCTCTGTGGCGGGGGCCCCTCCTGAGGTACTAGCACACTTCACACCTGCCTAAACAGGAACCTGAGCACCCAATTGCACTGGGATTCTTAACAGTGGGAATGTCTACATATGAAGAACTTTCAAAATGTTAATGTCTCCTTGGGAATAAAAGAATAATCAGGAAGGAGGAAGTCAATTTTGATGACTTTGTTCTGCCAAGTAAATTTAATTTACAGAAAATTGATCAAGGCAGATTACAGTATAAATTTATGATTTACAATACAATAACATGCATAAAACACAATACAAATAAAATAATCAATACATAAAAACAGTGTATAATTAGACTAAGAACAGTGCCCTTCTAAAATCCTAAACTTTTCAAACCTTTCTTTGCTAGATCATTCCTTGTATATTATTTGTTCTCTGTAGATTGTTTTGCTGTTTATGTTTTTCATATTCTTCCCTTTTGTTTTAATATTCTCTATTTTTCCATCTCTCTTCACCAGTCTGTTTTAACCTTCTTGTTCTGACCCAGTTATCAACACTAAGGGATAGATTTTAAAATAATACACGCGCACGTCCATGTACGCGTGCTAGTTATAAAATCCCAGGCGGTGCGCACAAGGGGGGTGGGGGGATGGAATCTCGCAAAATTGCGTGGTGATGAGATCGGGGCCTTCCCCAGTACCCTCCCAGTCCGCTCCAATTAAGGAGCGGACTGGGAGGGAACTTTCCTACCCTCTACCCTAATCTCCCTTCCCCTTCCCCTATCCTTCCCACCCTCGAAATCCCTTTTTAAATTTTTTTTTACTTTTTGTTTTGCAAGTTACTTCAGGGCCCGACCTGAAGTAACTTGTGTGCGCCGGCAGCCGGGACAGCGAGGAATGGTGCTGTCCTGGACTGCTCCTCTCCTCTCCCCGGGCCACTGCGCTTTGAAGCCCCAGCACTTACACGCGTGGCTGGGCCCGTTTGAAAACTGGCCCGGCGCGCGTAAGGCCCGGCCACACACGTAAACCCCGGGATTTTAAAATCCGGCCTTTAGGGTTTGCTTCTTTCACTTTGTGCACTAGCCACATTGTCCCTGCACACTGCTTCACTTTCACACACACACACACACACACACACACACGGGGGCCGATGCAATATGGTGCGCTGAGCCAAGCACACTCTTAACGTGCAGATGGACGCAGGTAGAATAGGCGCTAATCAATCCCTTAATGCAATAAGGGGATTAGCACCTGTTCAACGCGCGTCTAACGCGGAGTGAATGTAATAGTGCTCTTCACATGCAAGTGCATGTGAATGAGGCTATTAGGCATTCACTCTCGACGCAAAAAGAAAAATGTGCGTCCCTGACACACATTTAACTGTCATCTATTAACGCCTGCCAGGAGCAGGCGTTAATAGGAGTTAATAGATTTGCGCATCGAAAAAAGAAGAAAAAGAAAAGAAAAAAAAAATTGACGATCGGGCCCATCACAAAAATGACACCGAGTTTAATGGCGTCTGTTTTCGTTACCGGCGGACAGCCACGAAAACCGACGCCGATAAACCCGGTGTTGGTCTTTGTGACTAGGTCGCTGAAAACCAACGCATCGAGATCTATTCGATGCCACCTGAGGAAGCACTTGGAGCCCAAGGCGGACTCTAGAGCGACAGCAGGAGCCGCTCCTTCCCTCTGCCCCCCCTGGAGCTCGTGATCCGGCCCAGCAGCTCCGAGCAGGCCCCAGCCTCTAACCCAGGTCTCTGCGCCGGCAGCACCTCTGCCCTCCGCGTCTCCCTTCACATGAAGCGACTCTATCGCACCCACCCCGAGGTATCGCTGCAGCTCGGCCTCGCTTTATCTTCCCCACCCCAGGCCTAAGGTGTGCCTGTGCCACGGCCTCAGATGTCTCTCGATGCCGCCCGCCTCTGAGGTGTGTCCATCCTCCCTAGCTCTTTCCTCAGGGCAGGAGAGCGAGCGCGGGCTCAGCGACTAAAACCAACGCCGGGATTATCGGCGTCAGTTTTCGCAACCGGCAGTCCCGAAAATCTGTTTGGGTTCGCGTTAGCAAGGATGCGCTAGGGTCGCAAGTGACCCTAGCTCATCCTTGCTAACGCTCATCCTTGCACTATTACATTCACTCCGCGTTAGACGCGCGTTGAACAGGTGCTAATTTAAATACTGCATGGCGCAATGACTGTTCAGCGCCCACTTTCTATGCGACTTTATTGCATCAGCCCCATGCTATATCTCACTCAGACATCAGTATATCTCTTCCTGTCACTGCAAGAGATTATCTTAAATACTCACGCTTTCTTCTCTCTCATGCAGTTCCCTCATTACAGACTATTGAGTGCTCTCTCCCCCCCCCCCACCCATGTGCACAGTCTCTCTCTCTCGTCCTCTAGATGATAGCTGTCTCCCTTCTTATGTGAACAGTTTTCTCTTCACTCTTGGACCATTCAGGCTGTCTCATCTTCGGGAGGTGGGTGATTGTTTCCTCAGATGTTCACTGCCTTGCACCCAGTCCCTTGGTCTGGAATGGGTTCTTCAAAGGATAGAATAAATTGTGCTGGTTTATGATGCCAGGATGGGGAAAAAAAAGATTCTCATGTTTGCTTCATTATCAACCGTGGCAGGATATGTGCACTCATCCCACCACCTACTCCAGACCAGGACTGCTCCCAGTCCACCACCTACTCCAGACCAGGACTGCTCCCAGTCCGGGTCTTTAAGTTACATATTTTGTAAAGGTCCATTGTAAATGCATTTTTTATTAATTGTTATACTCTCTTCTTCTTCTTCTTCCCACTCTCCCAGTTGTATAATTCCTTGTTCATTGTAACTGTATTTTCTGCACCAGTTAGTTGTTCCAGTTCTATGTTTAATGCACAAACTGTTCAATGTAAACCGGTTTGATGTGACCCCTGGTCGTGAAAGCCGGTATAGAAAATAGCTAAATAAATAAATAAATAAATAAATCCCCTAGAATGGATGGTCCTATGGCTTTGGGCATGAAGGACAACTAGATTCAAGTCTAATTTTGCCTCTGTCACATATAGACAGATGTACATAGAGATATTCTGCCTTTTTGGGTGGGGAGAGAGAGAGAACTTCTACAAGTCCATAGGTGCCATGAGGCAGGATCTGGAATCACCTGGTCACCCTCGATTCCACGTCCATCTCTCTGTGGCTGAAGTCTTCCCATAGTAGTGGCACTTATTGAATCGGGCCACTGCTTGTAGACAACCTTTTGTGCACATTCAGTATATTAACTACTAAACACTTTTTGAAAGGGCTTCTCTGGCAGGGACCCCCCCTGAGGAGTGTGATCTAGTAACAAGGTTATGCTGTATAAGTATATAAATAGAGAATGCACTATCTTTCTCACTTTATTCCTTTGGGAGGTTGCTGCAATGGTTTATTCCTGCTTTTATAAAATAAGCGTAAAACCCCCTAGTGTCTATGTGGATTTTTGAGTTGAAGTTTAAGATAAGAGGAGCTTTTTCCTCCTGTTCCTCATTACTGGATTTTGTAGGCCTAAAGCCTGGGTGAGGCATGGGCATTGGGAGAGAGATTTGATGATAGTTCAAACCCAGTAACTCTGTTTTATGACATTGATTTGGAAGGGAGTTTTATCCACCCTTCCTTCCCACAAAAAGAGAGGAGAGATTAACTAAAATTTAGCTTTCAGCCTCAGCTCTTCTAGGACCTTGCTTCTTGCAAGACAGACCCTGGTAATATTTTATTTTTGGAAGGCAGGAGTTTTATTTTTTGTGGATGATGGATTCTCTGAGTTTTTTGGAGCAGTTACAGTCACCCTTGTGTAGCTTAGCTATAGAGACTCAGTTGCCCACTCAACATATCTTGGTTGAAGGAGTGAATACTCATCCAGCACCATACTGGGGGCCAGAATTGAAGGAGAAGGGCTACCTGCCTGGTGATCACCCAGCAGAGACAGAGAGGAGAGATGTCAATCTGATAGGAAGTGAAGAGGAGAGAGGATGACCCAGTATGATGAAGCATCGGATCCCAAATATAGAGGGATTAGGAGAAACCTATTCACGGGACCCAGGGATAGCCCTAAAGCAGGGCTTCCCAAACTGAGGGTTAGGGCCCCAAATGGGGGTCCAAAACCTCTAGCTGGGGTCACCAATGCCTCAAAGGGCAGTGCTCTTCAGATGCTGCCAGCAGCAGTCATAGTGGAAGTCAGCATGGGGCCTGCGAGCCAGGATGCACTTAAAGGTCCTGCAGTGGTCCCACCCTCACTTGAGTTTACCTGATAACAGGTAGCCTGTGTGAAAAGGGATTGGGGTTGATGCAGAGCCTGTGAGTTTCCACTGACTCATAACACTTGTACTGACTTTCATTACTAGTTCTGTTGCCACTTGTAGATCAGCCTTTGGACCAGCCAAGAGAAGAAGGGAAGACTGCGTGCGCAAAGGCCAGTGAAAATTGCCACTGCTTCTCTCTCCTCACCCACCACTGAACCTACCCAAGAGAAAAATGTTGCTTCTGTCATCAGCCTGCACTACATTCCCACCAGTTGTCATCCACCTTTGGCTTGAAGCCTAAAGGAAAATGTTACTGCTGATCCTGGAGGGATCAGATGCAAGAAGGGTTTTGGGGTTGGATCAGTGGGAGAAGGATTGGCTGTGAGAAGGGGGTAATGACAGAAGATACTAGGGGATGCAAGAGAGAAGCTGCGGGTCAGAGGGCATCAACTGGGGGGATGAGAGCGAAGAGTTAGCGGGAGAAGGAGTGGGGTGAGCGGGATTGACAGAGGATCAATTGGGGGATTATACAAATGGCTTGGAGTTGAGGTTCAGCTGGGAGGATGTGAAAAGGGCTAGAGGGGGTGAGAGAGAGTGGATGTGCTGGGAAGGTGAAAGGAGCTGGGGGATGTAAGAGGGGATCAGCTGGAAGGGGGCGGAAGTTGAGAGAGGAGGGGGATGGAGCTTAAGAGAGGATCAACTGGAGAGGGTAGGGAATCACTTGGCGTGAGGGGATAGTGAGATTGGAGTGATTATTGCAGGTGAATCACTCCCCCACTAATTTGGTTTGGTCCTCCTCTGGGGTCATGTGAATTTTCAAGTGCAAAAATGGGGTCACATTGGCTAAAACGTTGGGCAGCCCTGTCCCAAAGGGCCAGGAGGGAACTGAGAGACCACAGACACACATCTGATGAAATGTATTTCTGTAAAAGGGATGTGACCAGAAGAATGTGTACACAATGCCAAAGAGTTTAACGAGTGATTCAGTAAAGTTTATGTTGGAACACCATCCTGGAGTCCTGACTGCTTAGTGGCATTTAGAAGACTAGAATAAACACAACACTTTGGGCTTTGCGGGTTTATCCTCCCAATGGAGGAGGGGTGGGGGGCGCAGACAGAGAGAAAGGTGAGGACTTAGCACCAGAGTTGAACGTGAGTTCTCTCCCCCTGACAGCCCGAGTGGGGGTTATGATCGTTTGAATTTTTATATGCTGACATTATCATGAATTGCAGAAAGAAAACGATACATCAGCAACACCTCAGGATAAATGGAGTGAAACATGTCTATATATGTTCCAGAAGAGCAAAACAACCAATTTCTCTGTAGCACTAGTTGCTCAGTTGCATATGTATTACTGTTTGAGCCCTGCTGTATGGCGCCGCTGTTTTATTGAATTAACATATTTTCTATCAGCTGCATTGATGAGGTGCACGGCACACAAGAGAACTCTTGTCTCCACTAACAGCAAGAAGCTTTATTGATTTCAAAGCAAAATGTAATTATATTCCTGTATAAAAGAAATTTGAACCGAGAACAGAAGATTATAATTCTACAACGTATCCAATAACCTCTGCAGAAAGCAATTCATTTTAGTTTTTTGCCATTGTGCGCACATACATATATATACCATGTTCTCAATTAATGAGACTGAAGTGAAATGTGATAAAGGTTCACTGCATGCTCTTATCTAGATTCTGCATTACTGGCAAGGATTATTATGTACTTGCTCTGAGCCTACAGTGATTGTAGCACCAAAGGGCTTTCATTTGGACAGCTCTTCCTGAAGCATTTTAGAAGGCTGGTGGAAAGGGAGAGAAGGGGGTGGAGGTAGAAAAGAATGAACCCGCAAGGCCGTTAAAATGCCCAGCACCAGGATGCCATGATAATACGGATTTCTTGCCCGCTCGCTTGCCACACAAGGGCCAAGCATGTTCGGGCCTGCCTGCAGGAGGGGGACGCGACTCCCGACTTTGGCCAGGGACGACTGTCGTGGAGGGAGGGTCCAGTTGCAAAGAGAGGGAAAACTGAGAGTGGTGAAAACAGGGTGGAACTGGAAGGATGGGGGAGGATGAGAGGATGGATAGGACTGGAAGAAGGGTGGAAGGCCAGAAGGGAAATGAGAGATTAAGGGACTACAGGGGGGCAATGCAATGTGAGTGAGAGATTGGAAAGCGGGAAATTAAGGGAAAATGGGAGGGGTAGGAGATGGAAAGGAGGGAAGAGTCCATAGAAGTAACATAAAAGAGAAAGGTGTGAAACGGAGGGAGAAATGACATGCACGTGGAAAGGTAAAATGAGAAAGAGGAGAGACAAAATGGCCGAATGAGGAAAATGCAGGCAAAACATACCTTTTCAATGTGTTGGATGTTTTGATTTTTGAATGTTTTAAATTATGTGTATTATGAACATCTTTTAAATTCTTAAAATTATACCTTGGTAATGATTGACATTATCTCCTGCCTTTAGTATTTACAGATGATGAAGGTAATTTTGTAACAACGCAGGTAACTTGTGCGGCAAATACACGCATGAGTGACACCGATTTTCAAAAGGAATATAAGTGCATGTATTCATTTAGTAACTTATCCCAGCAATGTAACTGGCAAAGTTGCACCTCTTCTCTAGGGCAAATGAATTTCCCGTGTAATCTTATGCACGTAATTACTTTTTATAATTGAAAAATATGCACATAAATGAAAATCCTGTCCCGGTCCTGCCCGCCCCCCCGGCAGTGCCTCCATACAGCCCAGGTACACTTATTTGAGAAAAGGATGTGCGTGCATAAGTTTACATGCACACACTGGGCAATTTTAGAAAACCCCAATATGCTTCTGAACAGGACCAGGTCAGGCCTTCCTCCGGAGCAGAAAACTTCCAGGTGCCTTGGTGACCGAAATTTTATTGTGGATGCCCATAATTAGCCCACGAAACCATGTTGGGCCTCTGTTGCAGGTCTGTATAGAACAGGGGGAATCTGGGGGAAAGATAGTAGAGAGAGGAGATAAGGGGAAAAGGCAGAAGGGGGTGATGAGGTAGGAGGAAGAAGACAGGAGGGGAAAAGGCTAGAGGATGTGAAGAGAGGAGGAGGAGGAACACAAAACCTGCAAATAGCAAAAAAAAAAAAAGCAAAACCATGTAGCAAAATGAGTAAATGAATACACAAAGAAAGAAACAGAAAAATAAAAATTAAATATCTTGGGGATGGTTTTCCACATACAAAACATTGTTTTACGCACAGAAAAACAGGCATTCTGACATGCCAGATTTAAATATATCTAGGGCTACTTGTTGGCTTCCATATAGAAAATGAAACCGGCCAGTCTTCTGCTCCCTGGTCCATCTGGAGCTGGGGATGCTGCAGAGGCAGCATTCACATCCCCTGGGACTAGGGTGCAGACATACTGTGTTCTGGAGGGAACCATGCCCTGTAGCCCCTGGTCGAGGATCATCGCTGCCATGGCTGGGCCAGGTAGGAGGTTACAAAGAGGGTGGGGGAAGAAACTCTGGGTGGTTGTGAATGAAGGAAGGCTCATGGTTCCGTAGCCTAGCAGAGACTGGTTTTAGCCAAGCCAGAAATCCAAAAGGAGAAGGAGGAAGCTTGCAGGCCAAAAATTTAAGAAGTATAAATACAGCACCAAAAAATGGTAAAAAAGTGCATTTTTTTTGGAAGGATTTGTTTGAAAACCATGTAGTGTGCTCATATTAGGATACACATCTTTTGTCTAAAAATAAATGTGAAAACATAGGACTTGCAAAAGGGAGACCACGAAATTAGATTAAATTAAATTAATAAAAGAAGCAACATGGCTAAGAGATGGACACAATGAGGTCGACTTTCAGTGGGCCAGTGAGCAGAAAGACTGGCCGGATGATTTCACCCGAATGCCCAGCAGATCATAACCAGCATTCTGTTGAATGTACCTAGATGAAGTTACATGGATAACCTTAGGACAGGTATTTTTTGATTATTTATTTATTTATTTATTTATTTATTTAACATTTTTCTATACCGGCATTCGTAGGACACATCATGTCGGTTTACAAGTAACTGAGAAAGGAAATTACAATGAACGAGGAAGGGGGCTAACTGGATAATATACAGAAGTACAGGTGAAGAGAGTCAACGAGCAGAGTTACAACTTTTGCATTCATGCCAGGGTTAGATATGCAAGTGAAATATAAACAATGTTAAGGAGACATGTGCACTTAAGAACTTAGCATATAAAACTTATTTACAGTATGAAAGGAGGCAAGTGCACGTATGTACAGATAAATGCTGGTGAAGGGGGGAGGAAATGAGGGAGGGAGTGGGAAGGGAGCGGAGAAGGGGTGTGGAGAGAACAATTGAGGGTACAATTGAGCAAGGGTGTTTTCAGGGAGAGCTTGCTAAGGGGTGAAGAGGGCGGGGTAGGAGGAGGAGGAGGGGCGCTAGGGGGGGGGAGAGGGGTACAGGGAAAGGTATGGGGGAGGTCAGGGAAAAGGTAGGTAGGCTGAGCGGGAGCTGAGGTAGTCTAAATAGGGCAATGGCTAGGTTTGAGAGGAGTTGGGGTATGCCTGTTTAAAGAGCCATGTCTTGATTCCTTTTTTGAAATGGCTCAGGGACGGTTGATTAGACTTACAAGGCTAACTTTATCCCGGAAATTCTGAACATCAGCACTCGCTGCTCTCGAGATGCTTGAGGCTGCCTCTCTGTAGCCAGCTAAATTTAAACTCATACCCATATGCCTCATATGCCTCTCTATACCCAGCTAAATTTAATCTATACCCAGCTAAATTTAAACTCATCCACCAAAGATCGAGCCTTCTCAACAGCGGTGCCAACCATCTGGAACGCCATGCCCCCTGACCTCAGACAAGAACCCTGTCTACATACGTTCAAAAAAACCCTCAAGACTTGGCTATTTCTACAAGCCTTCCCCTGATCTGGGACCTCCCCAACTACAGGAACACTCCAAGGTCATCTAGTTGATGTACCCCAATTCTGATATTGTATATGACCAGATATTATTTAGTTCTGATACAATTCTGATATTGTATATGACATGATATTATTTAGTTCTGATACAATTCTGATATTGTATATGACATGATATTATTTAGTTCTGAGTTACTCTTGCCTCTGGCTCTTCCTCCTCCCAGTTCGAATACCCCTGTTTTACTGTAACTTTTCGCTATATTTGTTTAATTTAAGGTTATTGCCCTGTTGTTCTCTGTAAACCAATATGATATGATCTGTATCATGAATGTCGGTATAAAAAAAGCACTAAATAAATAAATAAATACATTTTGTGCCGGCAATGATTTAGCCAGACAAAATATATTTCTGGAGAATTTTGTGCAAAAAATGTTAAAATTCTGCATGCATTATTTGCCAGAATAACAGTATAATCACTGTTTGAGTAATTCAATTAAAATGCAACACAGAAAATTTATTAATCATAGAATTTTAAAAGTTTTAAGCAGAATTCCCCAAGTGTAAAAAAGTCATTATAAGACTCTATTTCCCACCTTCCCCTCCCTAGTTGAAACCTCCCTCTGCCCATTTTTCTCTGTTCCCTCTCTCTAGTTCAAATTCCTCTGCTGCTGCTCTCTTTTTCTCCCCTTCTCTGTTTCAATCCCCTACCCCAGCTCTCAAATTCCTGCCCTCCTCCACCCCCTCCCGGTTTACATTCCCCCAGCTCTCTTTCTCTTTCCTCCCTCCCCTGGGCTCCAGGATAGTTTAAAAAAAAAACAAAAACACCACAGTACATACACATAAACCACCAAGCAGGCTAGTCTCCTACACAGGGGTACCCTCATGGGAAGAGGGAACAGCTGGTAGCTTGAAAGCCTTAGTCTGTGAGCATGAGTCAGGCAGCGGAGGAGAGGAGGGGACATGGTCCAGGGGACAGTGTCGAAAGCTGGACGACGCCATAAAACACAGCCAGTGAGCGGTCGATGGCCAGCGGCCACTGAGGAGTGACACGCCGGGAATCAACCTCAACCAAGGGAAAACATCTACCATGCCTCTGGATGGGGCACCGACCGGAGAAGAGTGACCCTGCGCAGAAAAAGGTTGGAAATGACCGGGTAAACTTTGAAGAAAAACAAAGAGCAGAGCTCCAGAACCATCAGGCAGTTCACTTCATGGAAAAAGAGACTGAAACGGGACCCCACCACGCATGGACCCGAGGATAGTAGCATGCTCAGTGTACCAGTCAAAGTTCTAGAAACTTTGACAAAAGTTTTCCGTGCCGGGCTCCGTCTGATGATGTCACCCATTTGTGAGGACTAATATCCTGCTTGTCCAGCCATTGCAGCCCCTCCTCTTCTGGCTACCTGGGTGGGTGTTTCAACCAATGCTTCCACATCCCCCCTAACAAACTCTGTGCAAATGGGGATTCTGTGCAAACTGCATTGCGCACTTTTGCAGAATTTTCCAGGGGTGAAAATGTAGCCAGAAGGCAGGGGGAAGTTTGGAAATCTCAAAAGTTGCCTGGGCAAAGCCTTGAATATCGACCTCACTGTATTTGTAAGAAATCCAGTTGTTCAAACAATTGTTCTGTTTATGGTTTGTCGTCCTCTGTGAGAAATGCCCTCTAACTTCCAGAAGAGAGAGCCACAGCTAAATGACAACAGCTTGGTCATTTGTAGGTGCATATTCAGCCTCTGTGCAGCTGAGCAACTTAAGCCGGATGAACATATCCGGCTATCTTGGTTGGGATATTCAGTTTATCTGGCTAACTTTAGAGCAGGTCTGGCTTATCTTGCTTAACTTACCTGGCTAAGGCTGAGTGTCGGCGCTTATCTGGCTAAGTTATTCGGATGAGTAGCTCCACCTTCAGAGTTCTGCCCTCCATGTAGCCGGATAAAGCGACGGCTGCTGCAACGCGGCCAAATATTGAAACATAAGAACATGCCATACTGGGTCAGACCAAGGGTCCATCAAGCCCAGCATCCTGTTTCCAACAGTGGCCAAACCAGGCCATAACAACCTGGCAAGTACCCAAACACTAAGTCTATCCCATGTTATCGTTGCTAGTAATAGCAGTGGCTAATTTCTAAGTCAACTTAAGTAATAGCAGGTAATGGACTTCACCAAGAA
This sequence comes from Rhinatrema bivittatum, assembly GCF_901001135.1. Taxonomy (NCBI): domain Eukaryota; kingdom Metazoa; phylum Chordata; class Amphibia; order Gymnophiona; family Rhinatrematidae; genus Rhinatrema; species Rhinatrema bivittatum. The sequence continues at coordinate 308,188,572 of NC_042615.1, forward strand.
CTTATCCAATCCTTTTTTAAACACAGCTATACTAACTGCACTAACCACATCCTCTGACAACAAATTCCAGAGTTTAATTGTGCGTTGAGTGAAAAGAACTTTGTCCGATTATTTTTAAATGTGCCCCATGCTAACTTCATGGAGTGCCCCCTAGTCTTTCTATTATCCGAAAGTGTAAATAACCGATTCACATCTACCCGTTCTAGACCTCTCATGATTTTAAACACCTCTATCATATCCCCCCTCAGCCGTCTCTTCTCCAAGCTGAAAAGGCCTAACCTCTTTAGTCTTTACTCATAGGGGAGCTGTTCCATTCCCCTTATCATTTTGGTAGCCCTTCTCTGTACCTTCTCCATCGCAATTATATCTTTTTTGAGATGCGGCGACCAGAATTGTACACAGTATTCAAGGTGCGGTCTCACCATGGAGCGATACAGAGGCATTATGACATTTTCTGTTTTATTCAGCATTCCCTTACTAATAATTCCCAACATTCTGTTTGCTTTTTTGACTGCCGCAGCACATTGAACCAACGATTTCAATATGTTATCCACTATGACGCCTAGATCTCTTTCTTGGGTAGTAGCACCTAATATGGAACCTAATATTGTGTAACTATGGCATGGGTTATTTTTCCCTATATGCATCACCTTGCACTTATCCACATTAAATTTCATCTTCCATTTTGATGCCCAATTTTCCAGTCTCACAACGTCTTCCTGCAATTTATCACAATCTGCTTATGATTTAATTACTCTGAACAATTTTGTATCATCTGCAAATTTGATTACCTCACTGGTCGTATTTCTTTCCAGATCATTTATAAATATATTGAAAAGTAAGGGTCCTAATACAGATCCCTGAGGTACTCCACTGCCCACTCCCTTCCACTGAGAAAATTGTCCATTTAATCCTACTCTCTGTTTCCTGTCTTTTAGCCAGTTTGTGATCCACGAAAGGACATCGCCACCTATCCCATGACTATTTATTTATTTATTTATTTATTTATTTATTTAACATTTTTCTATACCGAACTTCATGACAGGCGTCATATCAGGCTGGTTTACATCAAACTTAGGGGTTAACATAGTAAAAAAACCGTATAACAAGAAGGCCGAAGCGCAGTTACAAATAACAGGGAAAATGAACTTGGAGGCTAGAGTAGCCAGGAAATAAAGGACAGAAAAAAAACTGGAGAATGAACATGGAAGAATTAGCAATTACTGAATTTGTTCATTTAGTCAGTTGAGCTAAATCAAAGCACTGTTGCGATGTTATGCTTGAGGGAAGGCTTGGACAAAAAGCCAAGTCTTGAGTTTTTTCCGGAAGGTAATCAGGCAGGGTTCCAGTCTTAGATCAGTCGGCAGGTTGTTCCAGATGAAGGGGCCAGCTGTGGAAAGTGCCCGTTCTCATAAACTTTTCCTAGAAGCCTCTCATGAGGAACTTTGTCAAACGCCTTCTGAAAATCCAAGTACACTACATCTACCGGTTCACCTTTATCCACATGTTTATTAATTCCTTCAAAAAAGTGAAGCAAGACTTGCCTTGGGTAAAGCCATGCTGACTTTGTTCCATTAAACCATGTCTTTCTATATGTTCTGTGATTTTGATGTTTAGAACACTTTCCACTATTTTTCCTGGCACTGAAGTCAGGCTAACTGGTCTGTAGTTTTTCGGATCGCCCATGGAGCTCTTTTTAAATATTGGGGTTACATTAGCTATCATCCAGTCTTCAGGTGCAATGGATGATTTTAATGATAGGTTACAAATTGTTACTAATACGACTGAAGTTTCATTTTTTAGTTCCTTCAGAACTCTGGGATGTATACCTTCCAGTCCAGGTGATTTACTACTCTTCAGTTTGTCAATCAGGTCTACCACATCTTCTAGGTTCACCATGATGTGGTTCAGTCCATCTGAATCATTACCGATGAAAACCTTCTCCAGTACGGGTACCTCCCCAACATCTTGTTCAGTAAATGCTGAAGCAAAGAAATCATTTAATTTTTCCGCAATGGCCTTATCTTCTCTAAGTGCCACTTTAACCCCTCGATCATCTAACGGTCCAACTGACTCCCTCACAGGCTTTCTGCTTCGGATATATTTAAAAAAGTTTTTACTGTGAGTTTTTGCCTCTACGGCCAACTTCTTTTCAAATTCTCTCTTAGCCTGTCTTATCAATGTCTTACATTTAACTTGGCAACATTTATGCATTATCCTATTTTCTTCTGTTGGATCCTTCTTCCAATTTTTGAATGAAGATCTTTTGGTTAAAATAGCTCCTTTCACCTCCCCTTTTAACCATGATGGTAATCATTTTGCCTTCTTTCCACCTTTCTTAATGTGTGGAATACATCTGGACTGTGCTTCTAGGATAGTATTTTTTAACAATAACCACGCCTCTTGCACACTTTTTACTTTTGTAGCTGCACCTTTCAGTTTTTTTCTAACTATTTTTCTCATTTTATCAAAGTTTCTCTTTTGATAGTTTAGCACGCGAGCCGTGGATTTGCTTACTGTCCCCCTTCCAGTCATTAATTCAGATTTGATCATATTATGATAACTATTGCCAAGCGGTCCCATTGGTTGTCCTCCTTCCACCATGTCTCTGAGATGCCAATTAAGTCTATGTCATCATTCACTGCTATACATTCTAATTCTCCCTTCTTACTTCTTAGACTTCTGGCATTAGCATACAAACATTTCAAAGTTTGTTTTTTGTTTGTATTTTCATTCTGCTTTTTAATTGATAGGGATAAGTTAGAATTTTTTAGCTGAGGTGAGTTTTTAGTTACAGGCACTTGGACTACTTTTCTTATTATTGGAACCTCACTGTCGGGATGCCCTAATTCTAATGCATCATTAGTATCCTTTGAAGATACCTCTCTCCAAACCATGCGCTGTTGAGCGACTGTTGGCTTTCCCCTTTGTCCTAGTTAAAGCTGCTCTATCTCCTTTTGAAGGTTAGTGCCAGCAGTCTGGTTCCACCCTGGTTAAGGTGGAGCCCATCCATTTGGAAGAGACTCCCCCTTCCCCAAAAGGTTCCCCAGTTCCTAACAAAAGTGAATCCCTCTTCCTTGCACCATCGTCTCATCCACACATTGAGACTCCAGAGCTCTGCCTGCCTCTAGTGACCTGCGCGTGGATCAGGGAGAATGCTACCCTGGAGTTTCTGGATTTAAGCTTTCTACCTAAGAGCCTAAATTTGGCTTCCAGAACCTCCCTCCAACATTTTCCTATGTCGATGGTGCCCACATGTACCACGACAGCCGGCTCCTCCCCAGCACTGTCTAAAATCCTATCTAGGCGACGCGTAAGGTCCGCCACCTTCGCACCAGGTAGGCATGTTACCAGGCGATCCTCATGCCCACCAGCCACCCAGCTGACTGCATTCCTAATAATCGAATCACCAACTATGTCGGCTGACCTAACCCTTCCCTCCTGGGCTGTAGGCTTTGGGGAGATATCCTTGGTGCGAAAGGACAATGCATCACCTGGAGAGCAGGTCCTTGCTACAGGATAATTTCCTGCTACACCAGGTTGATCTACGATAATGAGACGTTCTTCCTCCAAGGCAGCACCAGGGCTGCCAGTCTGAAGTTGGAACTTGGCTACTATGTCCCTGAAGGTCTCATCTATATACCTCTCTGTCTGCCTCAGCTCCTCCAGGTCTGCCACTCTAGCCTCCAGAGATCGGACTCATTCTCTGAGAGACAGGTGCTCTTCATCAGATGCACATGTACAACTTCTCACCGGTGGGTAAAAAATCATACATGTGACACTCGATGCGAAAGACTGGGAAGCCCCCCCTCTTGCTGCTGGACTGCATAGCTCCCTAACCCTCAAAGGTTTTTAATAATTTGAGGAATTTAATGCCTGAAAAAATGAAGTGCTGAAGAGCCATGCGTAACTTCCAAAGCACAGGTTTAGTGTCACTGATGTCGATGTCAGTAAAGCTGCTGCTCCTCCTGCCCAGGTTTGATGAGGTTTTTGTTTTATTGTTTCAGCAGGGATACCTTGCTTCAAGACCCTCCCCCACCCAAAACAAAAAATCCTGAAAGGGATTAGTTACAGAGAGAAACTCCTGCCTGGAATGGAGGTTGAGGTACAGGAAACAGATGTATACTCCCTACTCATTATTATCCAAGGCAGAGACCAGATGACAGCATCTTTTGTTACAAATGTTTGTTCAGGTGGCAGAGAGTAGACACTGTCCATATTGGATTCAGATATAACCTCCTCTCCTCTGCCCATCCCAACCTAATTTTCCCTCAAAGACCAACCTACATTTACTGCTCTCTCCACACTGCATTCAGTTTCAGCTCTGACTAAAAGCTGCTAATCATGGTGAATGCACACTTTATTTTTTTTTCTCTTTTATATGCATGGTTTTTTTGGGGGGTTGATTTATTATATTGTTGTATAAAGCCTGGCAGATTCTTCCACCTACAGATATCACAGGTCTCTTCCCCTAAATGATTGCTTAATGAACTGAAATCCAAACCAAAGCTCTCAACTGTGGAAGAACTCTTCCTATTCTGACAGGTCCAGTGGGACCGGGTGTGAATGGCGTGCATTTGCATGGGACGGCGCGCCTGGAGGATGTGTCGAGCCGGTGGCAACAGAAGGCCTCGGGGGCCGCCGGTAGCCAAAGAAGGAGAGAGGCTGCAAGCCACCGGCAGCCGTCGGAGAGGCCCGTGTTCTGTTTGTGTGCATGCGCGCACAGCTTCTGCTCCCCCCCACCCCCCCTCAAATCAGGAAGGCCCACGGGGCTGTGGGGAGCTCATTCCACAATGGCCCGAAGATAACAGGAGGCCATGTGTGTATGTGTGTGAGTGTCTTTAGAGACTGTGTGCCTGTGAATGTGTCTCTGAGAGCCCATGTGTCACATATAGGCTCTCACAGGCACACTCACATACATATTGTATCTGTGAGGGAGAGGGTGTGTGTGAGAGAGAAGATAAAATGTGAGCGTCCCTACCTCCTCCAATCCGTGTAAATGTCAGGGTGACTGGAAATCAGAAGATCACAAGTATGGGGAGCAGGAGATTTTTTAAATCCTTATTAGTTTTAATTATTGGGTGTAATTTGCTAATTCTGCTCTTTTGAAATATTTAATTTTTTTTTTGGGGGGGGGGACAGAACATTATTTAATTATTGGATTTTTTTATTCATCAGATGTTTTGAAATATTTTATTGGTATTTGAGAAACTTTGCATATTCTATTCATTAACTGTTTGAAATATTTATTTTTATGAATATGATTTTACTGTTATGAATGATGTTTTATATTTCTTGATTTTATTATTTAATGTTTTTATGAAGAATGGTACTGTCTCTGTTGTTCCATTATTGCTCTGCATATAGAGGCTGGGCTTGTTGGGGGTTCCAGTTCATTTCTTCTCAGCACGTTTCTGTTTATACTTTCTGATCTCTTCATTCTGGATTTGGTAAGAGTCTCTCTGTGTTCTGCATATATGACTGAGGTGAGGTATTTTGCTGGCCTTTAATTTCTGTGTAGGGATCTATAGCAGCCTGGCTTCCTAATAAGAGTTTTATTGGTGTTCTAGGGCCTGGTGTAATATGTGCATGTTGCCTTTTCATAGATAAGGTTGTTAGGATTGTTTTGGTATGGGAGATTTACAATATTGTAATGGTAATTCTGTTTGTTCATGGCTCACATCCAATACGCATTATAAAAAGTCTAATTCCATAGGAGTTCCAAGTGTCTATTTTGCAGTGTTTTCTGGTTGGCACCACAGGAGTGCATGTAAATATAATATGCATGTTTTAAGTGTTATTTTTGCCTCAGCAGACTACTTTTGAATGTTTTTTTTTCATGTAAAATTTACTATAAATGCATAATTGTGTGTGTTTGAAAGGATGTGGGTGTGTGTGTGTGCAAGGATGTAAGGTTTACCTAGGGTACCTAATACCCTTCCCTATCCATGGGTTCTGGGGGTGGGGTGGGCGTGTCAGTTTTTTAAATCATAGATTGCAGGATGGAGCTGGGCTTTTATTTGGGGCCTGGGACAGACAATGAATCGGGGGGGGGGGGGGGGGGTGGTAGCACAGTAATTTTTCGCACAGCTGTAAAAAAGCTAGTTCCAGTCCTGTATTCTGACATGATTCTTTCGAAGTAGCAAAACTTTGACATGACGCATACCTGGACAGGCAAGAACTGAAGTCAAGAAAAATCTGGCCAAACTCTGTGGAATACATTTGGCCAGAGCTTGATGCGGCAAAATAGTCTGTAGGAGGTCTGATCCCGAAACCAAGAATTGGGTGGGTGGTGCACAGAGAGAACAAGACTGGTGGGTTCTAATTGGAACAGGAGCAGGACATCTGCTTGGGATGGCCACCTTCCCCTCAGATTGAGCCCTCAAGTCTTGTGGCTGACAGGACTTGAAGAACAGGAACAAGAAACACAAAACAGACATGGAGACGAGGAGGAACCCAAACCTGGAGACTTGAAGGCAGGGTCACTGCAGGAACCAGGAGACAGGAAAGCAACCACAGAAGTGTAAGACCACTTTAGAACACAGGATTCACAAAGCGCTCTAAGACCAAACAGGAACACAGGATATTTGAAGCAGTCTAGGAAACAGAACATGATACATAAGCCCCAAGACGAGGACCAAATTAAAGACCAAGTGTAGGATTGAGTGTTGAACCAAGCTCTGGCAAAATACTGACTGTGAGCCTGCCTCTCGACAAGAACAAGATAGCCATCAGCAGGAACTGTGAGCCACAGAGCTGGAAGGACTGACCAGTGTGTCCAAGAGTCCTACCGAGGCCAATTGCTGGCAGGAGGCAAGAATTGTTCAACAGGGCCTCACAGCAGCTCAGTTGGTCCTGGGGTTGGGATCTAGCACTGTGGGTCTTCATTGGTAATTAACTGGGGATGTTTTCTCCCCTGTTTTATATCTCCTCCCCAGCTCACATTGCCCAATTATAGCAGTGATGGTCCTCAGCTAGGAACCCTGCCGTTATGAGCCCTGAACCTAGCCATTGGGTGTTGTCATTGCACAGTAACTGAGAATTCCCCTCTTTACCCCCAAGGCTTTAAATTCTGCCTCTGCAGCATCCTCAGCTGACATGGAGGGAGAGAGGTGGAAGGCCTGATCTTTGAAGTGTATAGCACTGAAACTAAGCCTTATCCTCACAATCTTCCTTTGTCTCATAGGCTACTGCTCTACTTCCTGAGATTCATGTTTTGCCTTCTCCTGTACTTTTTCTATTTCTTTCTGAATGAAGGAGTGTGCTTGCCATGCTTGGCCATTAGATACTTAGAAATAAAGGTCCACAAACAAGTTGAAATGAAACTGACCAAACACTTTGAAATAAATGTAAAAGGACGTATTGAGAGATTGGTTTCTTCATCCATTACCAAATGTGGTCTTCCTATAGCTGTAAATTCTGCCAGTCCCGTTTGTCAGCCTCAACTTCCTTATCTTTCTCTAAACACATCTGTCACCCCTCCTCCCCGGTCATATAACTGGGTAATTCCTACAGCTATAAAAATAAATATCACCAGAACACCTTTGTAAACCAACCTGTAAGCTGCTTGTTTATTCAGGCAACATCATCTGCACTGACCCAATGAAAGGAGGAGAACTCTAAAAGGTTAGTCACAAGTGTATATGGTACAATGAAAAGCTATCACCTGCAGCTTGTTTGTTCACCTTTATTTCTAGTAATATGGTGAATGATGGCAGATTAAGACCAAAACGGCCTACCCAGTCTGCTAAATGTGCATATAAATTTTCATTCACACCTCAACACCATCTCCCTCTCCCCCATCTCTTTTACCTGTTCTCTCCACTTTTTTCCTAACATTGTCCTCTCTATCTGCCCCAAGAATGCCTACAATTTGTTCCAGTGATGGCCTTCACTTCCTCTACTGGTAGGGCACTTCAGACTTTGCTATCTACCCCCAGTTCCCATGAGACTAATATCCAGGATACTTACATGTCTCACAGCACGTTTTATGACAATCCATATAGCTCCCAAAGTTAGTGAGACTGTTGTAAAAGAAAATCCAAGTTCTCCATGCTAATTTAAGTTTGGGTTCCAACTGTGGTCCATTCCACCAATCTAGAATGACTTGCCTTTAGAAGCTGTGTCTTGTGAGGACTATTTAAGGTTTCGAAAATTAGCAAACTCCTGGCCTACTCAAGAGATCCTTTGGAGAGTGTGGATTGAATTTACTCGACTAGGCAGTAGTAGCTGTTTTTAGCCTTTTGGGTCACTATTCTTGGGGTATTTTTATTTCTCATGACTGTGGAGTATTTAGGAATGACTAATTTAATACTTTAATAAGTTTTAGTCTATCCTCTGTTAGATTAGATTAATAGTTATATGTGGTTTTATACTGTGTCAGGGGTTTTTACTGATTATTGTAAATTGTGCACCAAATATTGCTGTGAGCCACTGGGAGTGTTCATTACGATCCAGGGGGCTAAAAATTGAAATAATAAATAATAAAATGGTTCTGCCGACCAATTCATCCCCAGCCTTCTAGTAAGTCTGATGCTGTTGTACCAAAACTGTTTAGGGTTGTAATTGCTGTTCCATTCAGGCTGCCCCAATGCTTTCTTGTAGGCCTGATGCAATCATACAACTGTTATGCTGTATATTTTTTTTATTTATAGATATTTGGAGTTCCATATTCAGTAAGCCGGCTAGTGGACAAGTTATCCGGCTCAGGTTAGCCAGATAACTTGTCCCAGATACTAAACTGGGATAAATGTCCTGCTGAATATATTCACTTAAAGGTATCCGGCTACATGTATACATGGATAACTAAAAGCAAAACCTAACCAGCTATGTTTGAATATAACCGGTTAGATTTTTGTAGTTGTCTGGTCTTGTGAGGTCGGATAACTTGCTACTTGTTTAGACACAAAAAATAAAGGATATAATATAAAGGATATAATATAAGTCCATATAAGGCCCTGACAGGCCGTGCACCCTCTACCTCAACCTCCCCCCCCAAATTTGCCAGTCATGTCTTGGGTCCACAGATTGGGCTTCCCCGTCCCGACCTTTCCCGGTTCTGTAAATATATTTATAATCTTGCTCTCCCCACCTATCTGCAGTGCCAGTCCTAGGTTGCCCCATCTCTCTCCCCCTCCCCCCTCCCCCCCCCCACCCCCCATACCTAATAATCCCTGCTGGGAGTGAGTTACACACTTACCCATTCCCAGCACTCCAGCGCTGCTCTAACAGAATCAGCGCTGGAAATGTAAACTACCCGCAGTTTAAACTTCCAACGCTGCTACTGACAGAAGCAGCATGGGAGCGGGTAAGTGTGTACCTTGCTGCAGTAAGTTATTTGGTATCTGGGGGATGAGGGGGGGAATGGTTTGGAACTGGCACTGTGGATGGGCTGGACAGCATGATTTTAAATATATTTACAGAACTGGGAAAGTTGTCTGTGTGTGTGTGTGTGTGTATGTCTGTGTGTGTGTGTGTGTGTGTGTGTGTGTGTGTTGGGGGGGGGCACGGCCATGTGGATCTGGGACATAATTGGCAAATTTTGGAGAGAGGTGGAGCCAGCTGGGCCTTATATGAAATTTAGAGTGGGAGGGAGGGAGTTGAGTCACGGGACTGTTTACATTTTTTTTCTAACTAGATAAGTGGCTCAGTATTAAAAAAAACTTGCCATTTAAATGGTTAACTTGTGTGTTAGCTGCCTAAATGGCTTTAAATATTGACCCTTTGATATTCTGCCTTTTACCGCAGCGATGGTCAGACTTACAGTGAAATAGCATTGGGAATTCGGGGTATATAACTTCAAGTCCTTACTCGGAGGTGCAGGTAGTTAGAATGGGGAGAGCGGTCGCTGCATGGAAGGCCTGGTTGAAAAGCTATGCCTTAGCTTTTTTCCCTGAAAGTAAGGTAACAAGGCTCAAGTCGTAGGGTTAAAGGTGCCGGGTTCCAAATTTTCAAGGCATAACAGCTGAAAGCACGGTCTAGTGCAGGTCAGTGTGGTAGAATCAGAGGAGACGAAAGAAGAGCCATTTAGGAATACGGAGATCTCCTGTAGGAGGAGAGAAGTTTGGAGAACTATTCAAGGGCTTGCTTGTTCATGCATTTGTAGATAAAGCAGAGTGTTTTGAATATTATGCAGTTTTTGACTGTGAGCCAGTGTGGTTGGTGGAGTTATTAGTATTATGTGGTTGGTAACTCTGGCTCCTACCAGAATTGTAGCAGCAGTACTTTGAAGATGGTCTCCATGAGTTTAGAGAGGAAATGTTAGGATAAGGAATTCCCCCTTAAGTTATTTTGCTTCACTCTCTCCTCTGATTGAGGACCTGTCTCCAAAATCCCACTGTTGTATTTTGTTCTCCTAGGCAGAACATCCTTCACCAGACTTTCAAGATAAATGTAAGAATGCTGATCATTTCCTATAGATAGTTCTCTCTCCTTAAGAGAGTCGGTTACAGTTGCCTAACCCCTGTGGTTTGGAGCCACCCTGAATCCTTCCATGATTAGCATCTTTATACCAATGACTGTCTTTCTGCAATTACATGCTAATTCACTGATTGCAGGGGACAGCAATTTTCTCTAGTATAGTCTAGCAAGATTTACATAAAGATCTGTTTCCGAATGGATTTGCAACAACAACAAATTAGAGACATGTTCATATAGCTCAGAATTTGTGAGGTGAGACTCTGTACTGACTGCAGAACATACACAGCTTTAGTCAAACCCATCTGTGCATGTAGACTCACTTATAAAAATGCACAGATACGTACACACACACATGGAGCTGCTGTCACACAGATACACACATATATAACTGTGGCCATGCATGCATGCATGCACATGCATCCTAGTCATGGACAGATATATGACCTCGGCCTATCCTTTCCACAGTCTTGGTCTTAAACACAAATTCTCATAAAACATGTATAGTGCCTTGTAATAGTCTTCACGCCCTTGTACATTTTACACATTCTACTGTCTAAAAAATATAAATCAAAGTACATTGAAGTAGGAGTTTGTTTCACTGACCCTAACCTACATTTTTTTTTATCATAAAGAAACAATTCTTGAAATATTCCAAAAGTAATTGAAATTTAAAAGCAAAAAGTTTTGGTTGAATAAGTCTTCACACCCTTTGCCATAACAAACCCAAATTAGCTCCTTAACAAGGCCCCTAATAATAGAGCCTTCCTAAGTCCAATCGCAGTTGTTGAGCTGAGTCAAATACTGGATGAAGACTCAAGCTGTTTCTGTTGTTGGAAGCACAGGTCAAAACATGCCAGACAAAGAGCTGCTGAAAGAACGCTGGAATAATGTTATTCAAAAGGTAAAGATTGAAGGAAGGCTATAAGAAAATTTCACCGGGTTGGAGTATCCCTTGGGGCACTGTCATGTCCATCAAAGTGGAAAAGGTGGGAACACCAAGACACTGCTCGGATCGGGCCATCCCTCCAAAGTCAGTAGCCATGGGCTAAAGAAACAGCTGTGGAAGTTCACTGCGAGGCCTGAGGTCACTTGACAGTGGGGGAAAAATGGACTGTTCAGCAGTTTTCTCCACAAAGCATGGCCTGTATGGGAGGATGACAAGAAGGCAGGCACTGCTGAGGAAAAGCCGTAGGATGTGCTGCATAGCATTTGCTAAGGAACAGGGGACGCTGCATGCCTATGGGAGAAGGTTTTCGTGTTGTGAAACCAAAGTGGAACTTTTCGATCTCATTGCTAAGTGATGATATGTAGCTTAATACAAACACAGCGCGTAACCCTGCTAACACCATGCCTGCACTGAAGCTTGTTGCAGCACTGGGAGGCTGGGAAGATGGAGGGAAAGATGAATGGTACGAAGCATAGGCACATCCAGCAGGAAAACCTGTTCCAGGCTGCCATAGACCTTGGACTGGGGAGAAGATTCCCATTTCAGCACAAAGCAAACGCAACAGTGGAGCGGCTCTGCAGGAAGAAAGTGAATGGCCTTGAACGGCCCTGTCAAAGTCCAGACCTAAATCTGGTACAAAATCTGTGATAGGACATGATCCCCCAGCCAATCTGAAAGAGCCTGAGCTCTTCTTCTAAGAAGAATGGGCAAAAACTGCACCATTCCCACTGTGCAAAGTTGGTATACACATCCTAAATGACTCATGGCTGTTGTTGCTGCAAAGCGGCTTCCGCCAACTATTGAGTCAACAGGAGTGAAGATTTATGCAATCGAGACCTTTAAAAAAAAATTATTTTATGCATACAAATTTCTATTACGCTGATCCACAGATCTCAGCGGAGTACAAAACACATACAAAATAAAATCGGACAAACAATAATATTAAGCAGCGCTAGCAATTAAGGAGCAAAAGCTACCAGAAACCTGAAAGAATATATATGTATAATTGTTCTTTCATGATGAGTGTAGACTTTATTGTGTGTAGGTCAATGGAAAAAAAAAACTACCCATTTTAGAACTGTATTTTTTAGACTGTGAAAATGTAGAAGGGTGTGAAGACTTCCAAGGCACGATTTATGGCTTTCTATCCAGATTCTCATTCACGGTGTGTATCATCATCATCAATAACTTTTGCCATTTGTGGCATTGACACATCCCCCAGATACAGACCCCTCCACAGCGTGCACCTTTTCAGCCATATTGAGGGGAGGCGTAACTGAGGGAGGGGAGAAGTACACGCATAGGTGGCATTTTCAAATCCAGTCAAAATCTCAATCTGCAGGAGATTTTGCTTTTCTGCTTCGAAAATGGGTGCATAGCCCGCAGGTAAAAAGTATGGTGCTGCCTTTTGTTTAGGTGTGGGGAGTTTGAAAATTCTCCCCTTAAAGAGCCCCCCCAAAACAGCAAATTCCTAAATCTGTGCAGCATTGGGTTAATTATAAATGCTCACATATTCCTATTGCTGTCCATAAGCAGCAGTAGCACCATCAGTTCTTGGGTCCTGCGGTAGGTTGAAAGAGCTGATGGCAACCTAAGGTTGGTTTCCCAAACTGAGAGAACAAAAGTTTGAATTTGAACTTGCTGGATCTTGATTTATTTATGGCACGCCATCCTTTACGCAGTAGTAACCAGTGTGTATTTTTTCCATGGATACTTGTGTTCTTTGCCGAATCTATAGTCCCTGTTCCACTGCATCCTTCACTCTGCTCTTATTTAGAATCACCTTAATTTCATGGCAGGGGAAGCTATTAACATATAAAGTCCATGACTATCAGCAGCAAGGTGAAAAAAAAAAGGTTTGATTGAAAATGATGGACTTGTTTTCATGATTTTCATATTAAAATAAAGCCAGTTTTTCCCTTTAGAATTCCCAGGATGCACAAGGTCAGCAATGAGTGATTTTGGAAAGACTTGTGATTTTCAATTACTGATGCTTTGCTCCCTAAATACATATGTGCCTATGTCTTCCCCATTTCCCTGTCCTCTCCCTTCCCACCAGTATAATTGTAGAATTATGTTTCAGTTATAAGAATGCTGAAACTACAGCACCAGCCTCTGTTTCTGTGAAAAATAAACAAGAATCACATAGCGATGGCATCAGGGTGCATGAAAATCAGTGCAAACTGTGTTGTAATTAGCTATAGAAAATTTTATCATGCCTCATTATTTTGAGGGGTGCTTCAAAATACTGTACCGGCAAGTACTTTTGCAAAGCAGGTAGACCGTTTAACCTGAGCTGCCACTTCATTATCTGGCTCAACTGTAATGTGTTAGGAGGAAGGTATCCTAATCAGCTGTAATTCTGCAAAATTCCTGCTTAAATTGACTAATTATCTGTTAATGTTCTTTTCTGTCGCTTCTTTTCTTCTGCTGTAGTAGAGATGATTGGGTGGGCTCAGGGAATATCTAGCTTTCTCTTCCACAGAGGCTGACTCCTGTGCATAATCTCTGTAGTGATCTTGGAGTAGTGGATTTTTGGTTATTTTAAGTTGTCTTACACAGTTGTTCTCCATTGGAAAGCAGGACTAAATGGCCATGACATATGGGTGATGTCATCCTACAGTGCCCAATCGACTCTTCTTTCTAAGCTCATGAGCCCCCTCGTTCTTTTTTCATCCGAGCTTCAGCATGGATGTGTAACTTATCTCTTTGTATTTTTTTCTCCTTAATATCTTAACTCTTCACATTTTTTCAAGGTCTAATTGCCTCACTGTTTTGACAGCCCCTCCCAAACAGCACTTTTCAGTGCTATTAAAAATAAATAATAATAAGAGGATGTATTTCTTCATAAAATGTCTGGCTCCAAGAATCCTCACCATAAGTGGATTTAAGGACAATATATGTGATAGTAAAATGTGTGTTACAGATGGACAAGACATCTGTTACTGCTGATTTGGACTGCACCACAACCATTCAAATTGTTACCACTGTGTCCAGTTGTCTCCACGCTCCTTAAAGTCCAGGGCCTGGAAATGGAGGAACTGTGTAAGTCTCTCAAGAGCCACAGTTAATCCTCTTCCCAAACAGAGCCTTGTTTGGTTCCCCTGATTCTGAGCTGAGCTGAGCTGAGCAGGAACTCTTCGAAGAAGTCTTTCCTTTCCATGGAAAAGGCTGAGTCCTCTGGGTCAAGTAATAAGAAAAAGGCATCTAAGAGAAGTGCCACTCTGTGGAGCTGGCAGTGCATCCAGCACTCAACAAACATTGAGTTGTGGCACTGTTGATGCAGCCAACTCACTTGGCGCCATTGATGCATGGTGCATTGAGCCCTAGAGCACGAAATGAATCGAGCTTCAATACCATTGATGCTTCCAGTACCGGAAGAGATTGCTCCTTTAGTGCTTCAGGCCACGGTGCTTCTGATGTAGCTATTCTCTAACACACTAATTACTCCCATGCATATGGGGGCAGAAGGGGATATAATTCACTTACCCCTCCAATCTTGAGAGCATTCTTACCATCAGTTACCTCAGCCTAGATATACCAGATCCCATTTGTTTCCTGTTACCTTTCGCATCTAATTGGCTCCCAGTTCAAATTCTGTAGAGCCCAGAGGATGGACAAGAAGATTCCATACTGGTATCTGAAGAAGATGTTCCACCTCTCATGCCCAGCCAGAGGGCACATCAGCTCTTGGACCAAGTGGTGTTGCTGAGGAAAACTTCCTTTACCTCTCTTGCGGCTAAGGATAAAGAGGGTACTCTTCAACCTTTCCAAGATACCAAATATACTTCTATAGGAAAGAGTCCCAAGATCTACACATCAAATGGTTACCCCTTTGGAAGCCCCACAAGGTAGTTCTTGTCCCTGTCACTCACTTGCAGTGGAGTCCTGCCAGTCAGAGGATGTTTACCAGGAGTACACCCCTCCAAGGTAATCAAGGACCCCTCCACAGTCACCTTCTTCATCTTTGAAGTCCTGGATTAGTGTTCCCTTCCCTCTAGGATCTGAGGAAGGTTCAACAGGAGTACCATCTGAACCCTAACCTGAAGCTCCAGAGCATTCATCTCCACCTGAGGACCTATTTTACTCCAGATTTCTGGACAAGTTGGGCACAGCGTGCAGAAGGACAAAATTCTGCGTGGGCTGGAATAGCTGCAGGCGACTCTGGAGGAACCTGTAGCCATTCCAGCCCATGATATTTTGCAAAGAAATTGGACCTCACGTATAAGGTACAAAAATACCTGGGCTTTGGAATAGTACAACTCCTACACCATTCAGTTGTGGTGAAATCAGCTCTTAAAAGAGCAAAGAAAATGATTTCTTCAAATACACATTTTTGTTAAAATTATCCAGACTACTTGACAATTTTGGCAAAAATGTGTTTAAGAGCTGCAAGCTTAATGCACAAATATCTGCTCTCCAATTCTACATGATTCAGTACTTACAAAATTGCATGCACAATTTGAAGCCCTTCCATCCTTCCGGTGATAGCAGTTCTGGGTCGTTATATCAAATACTTTGTAAATGGAATAAGTAAGATGGTGTGTAACAATCCTCCACATCCAAAAACAGCTGAGGGAATTTTCAAGAAAGTCTGTTAAATTCAAACTTTTTTCTTCATGATTCTCTTGTAGAATGAGATTTTTCCCCAGGAGTGCACGTTGTGGTTGATAATAAATTGCTGAAATAGATGGTGTTCCATCCAATGAATATTTCAATATGTTAACCAAATAACGTTTCAGCAAATCTAATGGAGACTGCAACTTAGTTTTAAAGGAAATTTAAAAATCTCAAATTAGCCCTCTTCAACTGATTCTCCAAGAATTCCATTTTATTTTCCACCATTTTCTCTGATCTTATTAAATTTGTTTGTATGTCCTCGATGTTTTCAGTTTCCCTTCCAAAGTATCAGTTCTTGTCTCCACTGTTGTCAACAATTCTACTTTATGATATTTTGCCATAGTTTCCTGCACCGTAGCCGTAAGTGTATTAATAGAGTTATGTATAGTTATTAGGATATTCTTTATTTCTTCTAATGATGGTCCTAAAACCGGAGTGGAACTAAAAAGAGGTATATTGTTCATCGCAGTTCCTACCTCCAAAAGTCCTTCCCCACTCTCTTCTAGTTGTTCTGGGCAATATTGGGCCTGTTTCTTCTCGGGGCTCCTGGAACCCGATTCCATTGGATTCACCGAAGAGACTTCCTCCTCTCTTCTCTGGACGCCACTTGTTATTGGGAGGGGCCCTCCAAACGACTCCACACTGCTGGGACCATCTCCCAGGTGGGCCAGGCATAGCCGGACATCCCGGGCTCAACGATGTTTCCAAAGTCGGGGGACTATGTAGCTGCTTCTTGCCTGCCCCAGCGACCACAGCTTCCGGGTTCGTCAATGGCGTTTTCGCAAAGGCGGCTTCAATCTTCGTTTGCCTCGAGTCAAAATCAGGAGTTGAGGTAAATTCTCTAATACGGGCTTTCCTCTTTGTATGCGGCATATTAAGAGAGGAAAAACTCGACTAAAAGTATTTATTTCAAAAGGTAAAACCCGCAATGAATTAAACAGCAAACGAGAGCTCCAGCCCCGCGTCCTCACAGGTCGGCAGCCATCTTAGTCTCCCCCTTCTCCTTTCTTTCTAATGTACACACACACACACATGTTCTTTCTCACTGTCACATGCTTGGTTACACACGCATGCTCTCTCTCACCTGCTTAGTTGCTCACTTGCGCATGCTGTTTCTCGCACATGCTCAGTTGCTCACACATGCATGCTCAATCATATATATACATACACACACTCTCACATGCTCTCTCTCATTCACATGCTCATACAGGCACGCTCGCCCTCTTTCAAATGCTCTCACATGCATGCTCCCACATGCTCAGTCACATATGTTGTCTTGCATGCTCGGTCTCACACACACACACATTCTCTTTCACTCTCACATGCTCAATCATGCACTCACACACTCACATGCGCTCTCTCACTCCTCCCAGAAACTCCAGCGGCAGCCTATCCACCTCAGCCCCTGGTCAATGGGACCCTTCCTCTTTGTTCTGCTGCTTCTCTGCCTCTTGCTCCTGACCACCGTCTGCTCCTCTTCCTACTGCTGGCCCGCACTGCGCCTCCTGCCGCTCAGTCAGTCCTGGTGTAGGCTCGGAGCTGATGCTGCTCCTCTTTCTCCTGTTGAGGACAGAGACATGGCCTCATCTTTTCCTGTGGGCCCAACCCACACCACTTCCTCTTCTGGGCCGCTTTAGTGCTGCCCATAGGATGTGCTGCCTGCATTCCGTCCAGGCTGTTGGCATTTTCGAGCCCAGGCAGAGAAAAAGATCCCTGCACCCCACCAAGGTGGAAGAGAAAGAGGGAAGAGTTAGCCAGACCAGCAGGGGGCGAGGGAGTGTGTGGTATTCTGCCCATGGAGGATGGCGACGCACCTTCTTGTGCTTTGTGACACAGCTGTATTGTCTCTTATTTGTCATCGTGTTCTACGTTTCTCTATGTCTGTATTGGATGTGGAACAATTTGGCTCATTGTAGAAGTGCCTTAAGCCCATAAGTACTGTGTTTGTCTCATGACTTACTGTTAATTTCATGAACAGTCTGAAAAATTAGTGGTAAATTAACAAACTACTTTGGTTAATGGATTTAGTGCCGTACATGTTAGCCCATCAGAGTGATGTAACAGGTGCCTGAAGTGGCCACTAAAGCTGATACAGCTGCTAATGTGGATTAGTGTTGCCAGGGCATGTAGCACAATCTGCTTCTTGATTTCAGTTTACAAGGACAGTAGAAGCAGAAAAGCATGTCTTAATCCTGTACTCATGTGCCTGTGCGGTTCCCTGAGAAGCAGCATCCCAGGTCATTCGAGGTTGCTTAATACGTTAATAAAATATGGAATGGATTGCTCACTAAGTACATTTACAGGACTTTGGCAATACACCCGGAGTCAGTTTTGCTCGAGTTACTGATGCCTTTTCTTCTAAAGACGTGTGCCTTGCTTTCTTCCTTTTTAAGCTGTAGAAGAAATTTCAGTTGTAAAAGCTGACCAAACTGCAGCCCCCCCACCCTCATTTCCAGGAGAAATGGACCCAGCAACCCATAAATGAACATTCACTTATGTGATGTTCCTTGAATCCATATATAGAGGTTTGGTATACTTTAGTTTTCTGCTGTAAGGGCCAAATCGCATATCCTAGCAGCAGGCCTGTGACCTAGGATTAAATTGGAGCGGGGGGGGGGGAGGGGGGTATGGGTTTGGGGAGAGGGTACCAAATGGTGGTTCAGGGATGGCGCTTGAATCCTCTGCACAGCGGAAGAATTCTGGAGCCTCTTATGTTCCTTGATTTTGGCCCAGACAAGTAAATGAATGCCGCACCATTTCCAGAAGAAAGCGACATGGAGATGTATTGTTTGTTGAATTCTGAATGGGTAGGAGTTACCATTCTTTATTAAAATGCAGACCAACAACAACAACAACAAAACACAACAATGAAGCAAATGTATAAACTCCCCTGGCCTCCAAAAATAGGTCCATGAGGCAAGATTCAGTTTAGAAAGGTTTTTGTGTTTTCTTCTTCTTTTTTGTAATTTTTTATTTATACAAGATTCCCATCATTGTACATATAATTGCAAAAACTGTGCATAATACTGTTTATAACTGTATAAAGTTCTACTATAACATATTGGTTCAACAGTATAGAAAATGTTACAAACACACTTTTGGATGTCAGTGAACTTTATATTGAATAAAATACAGCAAATGGTACCAGTTCTATGAGTCACCGTCTTTTTGCTTTTCATATTATCCCAGTGTGGACTACCCATAGACTCCCCCCCACCTCCCCCCATCTCCCTCCCATCCCTCTTCCCTCCCGGTGCTCCTACAATAAGTCCTTTGGTTGAGCTACAGAGTACTCTTCTTCCATGTGCTGTAGGGTTCCCATATTGCATGGAACTTGTGTACTCTATCATTCCTGATAGCCGTAAGATAACCCATCTGGTAAGCTCTGTCTACTCGGGGTAAAATAGCCTTTAGGGTGGGTGTGTCCACATTTTCCACACCAATTTGCTATTTCACATCTCTCCGCTATCATAATCTGAAGTGCCAGGGATCTCTGCCCTTCCCCAACGAGCCCCTCCGTCAAGCTTAATAGGCAGATTTTGGGATCAAGTGGGATGTTTTCTCCCAGAACCTCAGATAAAAGCTCCAATACTGTTTCCCAAGTTTTTATCACTTTAGGGCAAGTCCAACCGCCGGCAAAGTTCACTGACTTGGTTGCTCATTTTATGAAGTCTTTCTGGCGACATATAGTAATTTATATCCATTCTCCTTTATGTTTGCCGATATTGAACTCTGTCCGTTAACATATGACATTTTATCCCATTCGGTTTCGGATAGCACGCCTCCAAGGTCGGCCTCCCACCTCATCTGATAGGACAGCTTGACCCTGGTGTCACCATTTAGAATCATATATAGACATAAAATTGGGCGTTTAATTGGTCCGGCATGCTCACACAATGTTTCAAATAGTGTCTTGCCTTTGATTAGATCCTCGGATACCCCCTCCAACCTAAAGTAATGCGCTAATTGCAAATACATATACCTATCCATCTGTGTTAAGCTGTATGTTTTCTGTAGGTCAGAGAAGGGGATCAGTTGTGTACCGGTGTAAAATTGCCCTATCCGAATAAGACCCGTCTTTCTCCACCGGCTAGTGAATGTCCTATCCATCCCCGGTGGGAAACCAAGGTTAAACAGAAAAGATGTGGAATGGTACATCACCGTATCACCTACCAGACATGCCCGCCACTTAGACCATACCCTGATCACTGATTGCGTGAAGGGGGTTAGGTTTTTACAATTATCTTTCCCACCATTCTTATTCCAGATCCTGAACTCCAGAGGTGGGTCACCAGCTACTGCCTGTTCGATGGCTATCCAAGGCTTTAAATCTCTCCCCCCGTGCCAACCAATAACCACTCCCAGCATGACAGCAGTGTAGTACCATATTAAATTTGGTATATTAAGATCCCCTCTGGCCTTGTCCCTATAAAGTACCTGGCGAGAAACTCTTGGAGGCTTTCTCTTCCAGATGAAGCGGAAGATTTTCCTTTGCCATACACGTATTGCCCCCTCGGGCATCTCTACCAGTAGAGTTTGAAACATATAGCAGAAGCGGGGAAGGATGTTCATTTTAACCGCCACCACTCTGCCTAACCATGATATATCCGTCCTGTCCCATCTATCCATATCTTGTTGTATTTGTGACACCAGTGGTCCATAGTTTAGGCCATATAGCCTATCAAGGTTTGACCCAATTTTTACCCCCAGATATTTTATATAATTCTTAGCCAGGCGAAATGAGAATGACCCACCCACCACTGTGTACTGGGCCTCCGGCATGAATACATTCAGTATCTCAGATTTATCTGCATTAATTTTAAACCCAGATAGTCTGCCCAAAGTATATAATTCCTCCAATAAAACCTTTAATGAAACTTCTGGGTCCGAGATGGTGAATAACAGATCGTCCGCAAAAAGCGACATCTTATAATCAGCGGCTCCCACCCGAATCCGTGAGTGTTCCTGTACTCTCACCGCAAATGGCTCCAGTGAGAGGGCAAACAGGATGGTTGACAGTGGGCACCCGTCTCGTGCCCCGTTTGACCAGCAAAGGGGTCTGAGCTCTGTCCAGTATCACCTCCTGGGTTTTCTCTGCACTACCAGTGGGGTCTAAAAGCTGAGTACAAATGTCCTGTACCACTTTAAAGCAGTCGCGGAATTCTTCAGCTTCAGGCACTCCCCTGAATCGCAGATTTACTCTGCGTGTTCAATTTTCTCTGTCCGCTACATGCATAGATTCCTCCTGCGCCTCTCGCAGTTTCTCCTGCTCCTCCCTGACCTTACTGACCTTGGCCTGCTGTTCCTCAATGCCCGTCTCTGTGTCTTCAGCTCGTCTCCCGAGGTCCCCGATTTCGCCTTTCACATCCTCCAGTATTTCGCCGATTTCTCTTCTAAATCGGGCCAAATCACCTCCAAACTCCTGGAACCATCTTTTAAATTCCATTCTGGTGGGTATTTCTGTGCCCTCCGTGTCCTCTGCGATACCTGGATCTCCCTCATTCTCCTGCACGGGCGCCATTTTTTCGCCAGGCCCGAGCATCGCTACCGCCGAAGCAAAGGAAAATCGGTTCAGATCCGGCTTTTTCTTCTGGGTCGTCATTGCAGAGGGGTAAGTGCTCCTCTGTGCGCAGGATTTGCTGATTTTTTTGTCGCCCTTACCGCTGATGGAGGAAGATCTCTAGAGTTAGGGGGCGCGAGCTCCGGTCTTATGCGACCATGTTAGTTGATGACTTCACCGCTCTCTTTGTGATTTCTTCTGTTTCATCCAGTCTGAATTTATTTTCAGCAGAATGCGGTGAGTATATTATCCGCAAAGGATGCGGTAAATCCCTGTGTAGCTGTTAAAAAGAGAAAAGAGCTGATCTTTGCATCTTTTCAGATTTGCCTTTTGCTTTACGTGCGCTGTGTAAGCCGCGAGGCTGCTTTGTTACACGGGGGAGCAGTCTCAGGGGGTGGTGAGGGGGGAGACCTCCCTTAGCCCCCCCCCTGCACAGTTGGACCAGGACACGACAGTGCCTGCACATGCACAGAAAGCACGGGCAGGGTACGTGGGGAGGCGGATGCAGCAGCAGTTCCCTAACCCCTCCCCTCTCCTGTTGCCCCTAACTAAAGGTCCCGGGCTGATGCACTTGCCTCAGGCCCTATAACCCTCTAGGGCTTGCCCTAATATCAGGGTTAGATTTCAGGCTTCCCTCTTTGTAATGTTTAGACAGTTAAACAGCGTGTTAGCATACCAGGCCTTATAGGACCCTATTGGGAAAAGGGGAACATCATCTTTCGTTTTGAAGGCAAGCTTCAAACTTTTTTGCCATTTTGAAACATGCCGAAAACATTCACAGCCAAGACCAAAGCAGGCATGGAAATATGATTTAAAAAAAAATAAATTCCCGTTTTCTAACATTAGAGATTTACACACTCTGAGATAATACCACAAGGACGATAAAAGGAACAAAATACCATTCAGAGTAATTCCACAGAAACCTATTTTTGAAGTTTTGGGGTTTTTTTTATCTGCCAGTTTCTTCCTACTCCTTTTGGGCTTCCACCTCACTCGGACCTAGCCTCTGTTGGAGCTAAAATGCCATGAGCCTTTATTTAGCAACCACCTGAGTGTTTGCCCCCTTTTTTTTTAAATCCCCCCTCCCCCTGATCTCAGCCCAGCCCAGACATTGCAGTGGCGGTCCTTGGTCAGGCTCCTCAAATCACGGGCTCCCTCCAGAACCCAGGTGATGTGAACTGAATCTGGCCACTAGGGGTCACTGTTCAGCAATGACTGAGACTCCCCCCCCCCCCCCCAGGGGCTTTAAATGATTCCTCCTTAGCGTTTCCGGCCAGGCTCAGAATCAAACCCAGTTCCATGGTACGGCAGCGTGCAGCACCGATTCCCAACCCACTGAAGCATTGCTTCTGTGCAGTCATTTATTTATTTACTACAATTAAGCGGCCGCCTTTTTGAAGAGATTCACTCATGGCGGCGTATAGCAAGTTAGATTCAGCATTGGTGCACAAGGGCACTGGAGAGAGATGATCCCTACATTACGATATAATCGGGCACAGCACATAAGAAGCCCTTAACAGTGCACCTTCTATTTTACAAAAGTTTTGAGCCGTGTAAATAGGCGAGTATGAGGAAATATTCGACCAGTGGCGGATTTTCTTTTACATTATAAAAGCATATTTTCTTCTATCCTGTGGAGATTTCCATCTGTAAATAAGTTTTTGCACACCCCTGAGATTTAGCAGCACAAAGATATTTAAGGTGCATAACCATAGACATTTTTGTGCACTTTTGAAATTTTTTTTTTTTTTAATGTTTATCCGTTATATTTGTGTTTACCGGAAAAGCGTTCCATGAAGATATTTTTAGAAACTGAACAACATAAAGTTTTAAAGAAAAGGCGTTTAGCAGGTGTTCTGCATTGTGATGGGCCATTGAACAACTTCCATTATTGTGTATCAGAGTCTTGCAAACCTGTGCACCAAGATTGTCGGTTTCTCATTGGCTAATAACATGTTTAGGGAGAATAATTATTGAAAACCTTTAAGAACATAAGAAATGCTATACTGGGTCAGACCAAGGGTCCATCCATCCCAGTATCCTATTTCCAACTGTGGCCAATCCAACTCACAAAGTACCTGGCAAGGACCCAGACATTAGATAGATCACAAGCTACTATTGCTTATTGATTACTGTCATAGCAGTTTATGGATTTATCCTGTAGGAACATTATTTACGCACATAAATTGACATGCAGATTGCATGTTGTTCCACAAAGAATGTTATATGCCTGCACCTCCCCGCTGGGAATGCGTCAGGTGGTAGGGAAGTTTCCAGTTCTGGTTTGATCATTCTAAAGAGAGGCCTGGCGGAATTCTGCCCCAATACAGTGAGGGAGAGGGGAATATTCATCCCCGCATCAGCATGTCTGATTGTGTCGGATGTCACCACGTGTACCTTCGGCCGGAGCTCGTCAAGGCTCTTCCTCTGTCCAGCTCAGGATTTGCATACAAAGTGAGAACCCATAGCCCAGTGTCATCTGGTATAAGTACCTGCATGGCAAGAGAGTGCCACTCCGTGAGCGCTCCAGCAGCGGGCAGAGGGCAGTACACGTTCAGAAGTGACTAACTGGTTTGTGGAAGTATTTAGGTGTTCATTTGGAGGAAAGGGAGAACTTTCATAACTCAATAACTCTGTCGCCAGATTGTGTCCAGCCATTGATGTAAATATGTGGCTATCTCTAAGTAAACAGGAGATCTTTTGGGAACAGCAATGCATTACGTTATTTTGCTACCAACCGGAGGTGATATGTATTTATTGTTTATCATTAAAAGCCCACTTTCTTATCTAAACATTTGCTTGGCGCAGACAACATTGTGAGTAGGTTTACCATACTGGACCGTCCTGGGAATTATTTTCCCTTCCCCCTCCTCTCAATGGCTTTGTCTCATGTAAAAAAAAAAAAAAAAAAAAGAGCAAGAATTATAATGGGAACTGGATCCACTGTCAAAAGCACCTTAGTTATTGTGGGTCCCTTCTACCCTCATAGGCTTGTTGAAGCTGCTACTCACAACAGGCCTCCTCAGGCCATTTTTCTCTTGTGGTGTGAAGCATGTATCCAGTGAAGCACTGGTGGTCAGTGATTAAAGGTCACTTTCATCATTTGTGTAATCTTGGAAGTTCCTTTGGGATGTAAGAATTCTCCTGACTGAAAACTGAAGCTTTGAAGGATGATTCTGTGTGCCAAAATATCCCAGAAAAATGGTAGTGCTGAACATCCACTTCACTTACCTTGGAGCCTCTGGCGGCCTGGTCTTTTGTATTGATCCTTCAATAGCATCCTCATTTTTTCTCCCTTTAACTCCCTGTTCAGCACACTAGCCTTAACCTAATCTCTGTGCCCCCTTTTTTTTTTTTTTTTTTTTACAGTGCCCGCTATCTTCTCACTCCACCCTCTGCCTACCCAGAAGCCTCTCTGTTTCAATTCCACCTGCCCGTCACCTTCTATCCACAACTTCCCCCATCCACCCAGCCTTCTCCCCATGTCTACCCAGCACCCACTCCTTTCTCTCTTGTGGTGCCAGCCCTTAAAAGTGGGTAGGCATCACCTGCTGGTTTCTGGGGTTTTTGCTGGACCCACCTCCCTCCAAAGTTTGCCACCCTAGGTGACTGCTTAGTTTGCCTAATTGAAGATCCGGCCCCGCAAGAGTGCAGTTTTAAGCATTGGCAAGAGAGGGGGAGAGAGAGTGAAACTGGGCTGTGTTGGGGGAGAGGGCAGCATGTTTATGATGGAGATGGGGATGCAGGTGGGGAGCCTGAGATCTCGGACGTACATCTGGCACGGATTGGGGGTCGGGATGCGTCTGGAGAGGGGGGGGAATTCATGGTTTCTTTGCTCTGGTAGCAAGTGAAATAGTGGTGTGGAGGGCAGAAGAGACCAACTGTACTCAGAATAGAGAGAAAATGACTTGAGGATCAGGAATAAAGGCAAGGTGGGGAAAGAAATCACCGAGCAGGAGGGGACAGAGGAGTTTAGTAAATGGCAGCAGGGAAAAGTGTGAGGAGATAGGTGGATGTGGATGGGGAGGGAAGGGACCCTGGAGGGAGCAATTGCCCGGGAAAACAAAATCTCAGATGAGGTATGCCAACAGATTTCCTGCTGTGTCCTCCTTTCCAAGATGAAGTTGTGAAGGGGGCTATCTTTGCACCGGGAGTGTTAGAACAGAGCACTGTGCAACCTTGGCAGTAGAAGTAAGGAAAAGCCTCTGTCATTGCTACGTTTTAAAGCCACCTCTCCCCCCTTCCCCCATCCTTAACCTCCATCTGTCACAGCTGCAGACGCAGGATATGCTCCTAGTTGGAAAAGCCCCGCGGAGGCAGTTTTACTCCTTACTGCGTATGGAGTTTGCCACCTTGTAGGCAGCATTTTCCATTTGGGTTAGGCTTGCCTTAGGTCCAGGGAAGCCTTTACTTAAGCACATCCAGGCTGTATGAGTGTGAAATCTGTTTAATATCAGCTGTCTATAAAGATTGCAGCAGCCCTCCCCCATCCCCCAGGCCTTTCCTTTGGGTCTACAGCAAATCTCTGTAGAGAGCAGAGCCTTAATGCGCTTTTGTACAAACAGTCGCACTCGGAGAACAGTTTCTCTAGGATGTGTGACTGAGATTGATGCTGTCTTACTTTCCTTATTTTACAAAACATTTTTTTTTTTTTAGTGGGGGGAGTAGACAACTACAAATTGCGGTGCTTGGCACTTCACATTTTTTTTTTTTTTACGAATGGCTGCCGCCACTGCTCCTTGGGCTCTGCAGAGCCTCAGTAAAACTGGACGAGTCCTTGTACAGCTCCTACAGTGCCTGCCTTTCTTATTTCCTCCTCCTTGTTGGCTCGCTTTTCCTGCTCCCTGGGCCCTTCCACTGCTCCCTTTCTTCAGCCGCCTTCAGTTGCCCTCCTATTTCTCGCCTCTTCTTTCGCTCTGCCCTTCTTTCTCTGTCCTCTGGCTTTTCAGCTGCCGCTCTCTTTCCCACCACATCACATCACCTCGATTTCTGTTTCCCTCTTTTCCCCCGGCTTCTTTTCTTCTCCCAATGTTTTTCTCACTCTCTAGTTACAGTCGGGTATAGTAGGGGGGCCCTTAGCATGTAAATCCTCTCGGGGGGGTCGTCCCCCCCCGAGAGGATTTACATGCTAAGGGCCCGATTTACTAAGGTTTTTTTCTCTCTTTCTGGGCCTATGGGAAAAAAAAGCTTAGTAATTCAGGCCCTAAGTTTGCATCTAAGGCAGTGGAGGGTGAAGTGACCTGCCCAAGATCACAAGGACTTGAACCCTGGCTTCCCCTGTTCTCAGTCCACTGCTGTAACCACTAGACTACTCTTCCACACCTGGGATTTCTTTGCCAGCAGCTAGCAGACAAGAGACGTCACCAGTAAGTAAGGACTTAATGTGGATTGCTTTCATCCCTGATCATGGCACCTCCCCTTACTTGCACTATTACGCCCTACGAGATGTGAGCCAATCACTCATTGTCCACCTTAGCAGATCTGTGCTTATACTGTCCTGCACTATCTACAACTGCACTTGTTAGGGCACTAGTAAACCTGCTTGAACCATGATCTCGGTTGCAGACAGCATCGTCCTGCCTTCCGCTGCTGCGTGTGTGAGGGGGAGGTTGTTTTCCTGCTGTGCCGGCGCAGTTCCTGGCACAGTCAGTCAGTGCTCATTAATTCTCCCGACTTGTCATTTGCTTTCTGGAGGGGAATAAAATGTATCTTTTCAGGTTCCCCTTGGCCTAAAGCAGAAACACCTGTTGGGATGTCTGAGCAGCATGTCATAGGCTGCAGAAGTGAGATTTTTTTTTTTTTTTATTAGCTCTGCCTTTCATGACAACTGCAGATGTAGTCAGACTTAGAATAAGATACACTTTGGCAGAGACAAATCTCTTTGCCTGTGTTCTGCCTGATTGCATGCAGGCTTTAGGCAGTGATACGGCTGTGTAAGATTCGGGAATTCACGCGGAGCCTAATCATTTTTATGGGCCCTCATCCTGCATGTGCTGACGCTGTCTGATAAGGCAGGGATGAGCAAATATTTTGAGCCGCTGCCCCCCTTACATTCATGCAGTTGGTTGGGGGATCACAAGATGGGTTACTTCCAATATGTATAGATCTGAAGGGTATCGACCAACCAGCCACATTATTAGCCTCCCTTTTGTTTCTCTTTACATTGCTGAAAGGAGCAAACATATAAAGACTGGGCACAGAAAAGCAGACACTTCAAACCTAGACACAAACAGATACCTCATATCTAGACAGACACAAAGAGAGAGAGAGAGACAAAATGCCACCCCTAGACAGAAGAATATAGACAGATACAGACCAGAGACAGACACATCACACTCAGACACAGAGAGAAGCATAGACACCACACTCAGAGAGAGAGAGAGGCAGACAGACCACATCACACACACAGAGCACAGCAAAACAGGCAAAAAAAGGAGACACACTCCAAAACCAGGGAGATTCACCACACCCAGACAGATGGGCCACACACCACAAGTGGAAAATTTTTCAAAAAAACCAAGGTGTCAGCCAAAATATTTTAGCGGCATGGGATCTGTCTACCATTTGGGATCCTGCCAGATGCTTACAACCTGGATTAGCCACTGCTGGAAATAGGATGCTGGGTTTGGTTGTCCCTTGATCTGACCCAGTATGGCAACTTCTTATGTTCTTAAAAACTCAGTCCCATCATGCCCAAAATTTTATTTTAATTTTGGGGGGGGGTTTGTTGGGTTTTTTTTTACATTTTTAAGCAAATTTTTCCTATTTTGCTCTGTTTTATATCTTTTTTTTTTATAATGTGTTCATTTCTTCTTGTTTTGATTTGGTTATTTAACTTTTATTTATTTATTTATTTGCATTTTTTTTTTTTTGCCTTTGTTCTCCTTTCCCCCTCCTTCTCATTCTCTCTGTCCTCTTTGCCCATTCCTTTTCCTACCTTGCCACTTCTTTTCCCTGGGGTGGCCACCGGCTGTGCTCTCTCTCCCTGGTTAAGGGCTCAGCAGCAGGAGCTCCTTCTGGGCAGCTCTTCCTGGGTTGTGGAACTCCGCAGTGGCTCCGCCCATGTCCATTTCTGCCTCGGAGTAAGCAGCTCCCTGCCCGGGCCCGTCACAGCTAGCTGCTTCTCTCTCCAGTCTACTGAAAGAGAAGCATGGCTAAGCTGTGGTGTGCTTACAGTGATGTAACTACAGTCTTGGAGTTCCCTCCCTCCCTCCTTAACTTGGAGTGCATCCATGGCACTGAGACGCCAAAGTATAATCATTTTCTTCTTCCCTGATTGGGCAGCCAATGTGCCTCCTTTCAGGGTCATTCATATGTCCGTGTCCCCCCTCCCCCCAACCCGATAAAGTTTTTCACTCAGAACCCCTCACAAATAGG
This sequence comes from Rhinatrema bivittatum, assembly GCF_901001135.1. Taxonomy (NCBI): domain Eukaryota; kingdom Metazoa; phylum Chordata; class Amphibia; order Gymnophiona; family Rhinatrematidae; genus Rhinatrema; species Rhinatrema bivittatum. The sequence continues at coordinate 308,217,494 of NC_042615.1, forward strand.
AGACTTACTGCAGAACTGGAAAAATCCCTGGGGCACCCTCCAGGATGCTTCTTCAAACAGCAGGTAAAAGCAGGCACATACCTTTCGGGCCCTGGCTTCTGAGGGTAGAGATTTCGGTGGGGGCCAGGGCTGTGGCGTGCTGGAGCTGCAGCCATTGGGTGGAGCCCTGGACCTTGGAGAGCTGTGACCTCTGTCATCGGTGGGGCCTGGGCTGCAGAAAGTCACAGTGCCTTCTGCCAGACTGGGCCTTCTTGTTGGGGCGAGAAGAAGCTGGAGGTGTGGAGAGAGAGAGAGAGAGAGTCAGAGGGGTTAGCAGGAGAGTATTTGAAAGGGGTGTGGGGGGGGGGGATGAGAAAAGTGCTTGGAAGTAAGAGAGGTGGAAGGGGACACGTGCTTGGAAGCGGAGGGGAGGAAGGGTCCCTGGAGGAAGGAGGAAAGAAGACAGTGTCTGGCGAGGGAAGGGGAGAGGAAAGGAAAGAAAAAGTAAAAATAAAGAATTAAAATAACTCCCCCCCCCAAAAAAAAAGGCAAAATAAATAGATTAAAAAATAAAGAGCAAAATATCCAAAACAAAAGAGGGAGGAGAAAGCTGTACTGCAGGCCTTTGTTTTGTTAGCATGCTGCAGTCCCAAGGTAATGTCAGAACCTTCATAGTATCCCAAGGCAATCTGCTGACTTGTTAGCGTGGCCTCCCAGATGCCATTATATAAATCCCTTCTCACTTCTGAATGTACAGCTCTGACTATACTGTTAATTGTTATTGATCATGGTAATTGCTCTATTATTTAAAGGAGCAGGGCAGTGCAGAGGAGTTCTTCTCCTGCAGTTTGCTGCTATGGGTCATGCGGCGTTCTTGAATATTACTGTATGTCCAGCCGGGAGAGAAACTTTTAACCATAAAAAGTGGAAAAAAAAATATTGTATCTTCTCAGACACCGTGGTCTAGATGCATACTGACTTCTATGATCTATTCTTGTGGCCTCCCCTCACCAGTGGACCCCGGTGAGCCTGGCTCCGAACTATAGCATGTCTTTAGTTCCTTGTTTTGCAGCCTTTGTACTACCAGAGGATCTCCACGAGCTCTCTCACCTGTGGCTGACCAAGCCCCTCTCTTTTGCCTGCACCATACCCAGATTCCTGCCCTGCTTAATCTTTCCTCTCCCATGCCTCAGTGCTTCGGCCTCAAGTTCCCTTGGGTTCCTTGCTCTAGCTGCCTTGGAGCCTTTCCAGCCATTCTCTGTATTTCCTCGTGGCCTCCTGACCTTCTGATTCTCATTTCCTTGAGCTTTGGGCCTTCTGTTTCCCGGTTCCCTTGCTTGTCCTGTCAGGCCTGCGGAGACTCCCAGGTCTCTTCTGTTTCCAGGCCTTCCTGTTTCCTAGCCTCCAGTCTAGCCCTGAGACTCTTAGGACTCTCCCTGTTTCTAGGCCTCTCTCTGCCCCTCAGGACCTTCCCTGCCTATGCTCCTTTGGGCATTCTCTGTTCCTTGTTATGTGTAGTCCTTGTCCTGGTTTGTCCTGCCTTGTCCTAGCCTGTCTTGCCTCAGTCTCTGTTCCAGTTCCACGGTTACCTTCACTCTGTTCCTGTGTTCCAGTTCCATGCTTACCTTCACTCTGTTCCTGTGTTCCAGTTCCATGCTTACCTTCACTCTGTTCCTGTATTCCAGTTCCATGCTTACCTTCACTCTGTTCCTGTGTTTCAGTTCCATGCTTACCTTCACTCTGTTCCTGTGTTCCAGTTCCACGCTTACCTTCACTCTGTTCCTGTATTCCAGTTCCATGCTTACCTTTACTCTGTTCCTGTATTCCAGTTCCATGCTTACCTTCACTCTGTTCCTGTGATCCAGTTCCACGCTTACCTTCACTCTGTTCCTGTGTTCCAGTTCCACGCTTACCTTCACTGTGATCCAGTTCCACGCTTACCTTCACTCTGTTCCTGTGTTCCAGTTCCACGCTTACCTTCACTCTGTTCCTGTATTCCAGTTCCACGCTTACCTTCACTCTGTTCCTGTATTCCAGTTCCACGCTTACCTGCACGCAGTTCCAGTGTTTGAGCTCCATGCCACCCTGCATCTCGCTCCAGAGCTCCATTCTAGCTTCACTTCGTCCCTGAGCTCCAGCACAATCTGGGCTTGTTCCTGTTTCAGCCTCACTGGAACATCCATGCTTAGCCTCCTGCACCACTCCTGGAGGTGGTGTTCACCACACACTTGCTACAGCCCAAACCCACAACATTTTAGTTATTGACATACTGTATATATATATATATATATATATATATATATATATATATATATATCTGTTCAGCATCTACGTGCCATCCTATGCTATTGCCGTTACATTTTGGCTGGGTGTTAACACGTTCTTGGTGGCTTTATATAAGAAGGCAGGAAGACCCAACCCAAGAAGAGCATCCTCTAAGAGCGGCACAAGAAACCTTTACATTGTGTTCCTGCATGCTCGTTTTATAAAGTAACACCCCCTTCCCCTCCCCTCCCCTTGTTTGTCTTGTAGCATTGTATTACCCAGCACTGACTATTCTGAGGGTACCGGTAATTTTGTAACTCTCTGCATTGGTGCGGCACCTGCGGGTACATTATACCCACAGACTTTACACCATTTTTCGGTGGGAAAGTGCATATGTGCTCTTCCTTTCAACATTATCCCACCAGAACAAGTCTTGTGCATTTACACCTGCTAATCTGGAGACAGAATTATTTTTTTTTCCCCGAGGAAGAATATACTTTTACATTTTGAAAATGTAAAAGCTTATGCATAAATTCAAACCGTATCCACAAATCTCCTCAGAGGGCAAACGTATGCACGTACAGATCCTATGCGTGTACTTTCTACCTGAATATAGTCCAGGCCATGTTTAAAAAAAAAAAAAAATTCCTTTCTGTGAGTAAAGCTCTTATTTTACCCTCTCAATGTAAATTTTTTTCTTATGCACAGGGAAGGTAATTTTCAAAGTCTGTTCTACGGTAAAAGGGTGCTTTTCTTTTTTAAACATGGCCTGCCAGTGCAGGAAGTAGATGCAGAAGACTTGTAAGCGAATACTTTTACCTGAGTTTTCTGAGGCATTCTTGTGGCTGGGGTTGGGGGCGAGGTTTGAAATTATGCACTTTTGTATTTTCAAAAAAATCTGCACACAAGCAGGTATAAATGTGTGTGGGTAGTGCTGGTCAGATAATTTGGTAGGATAATTAGGGGGAAGTCTGTGGGTTGAAAGTACCTGCAGACTTTACACCAATACAGGCATTTGCAAATAAGCCTTTTAAATTTTAAATGTAATGTGTACATAGAAAAAATTTTTATCAAAAGAAATGTAATTTAATAAAAACTTCAGAACAACTGGAATAGTGTGCCGTCCTGTTAGGTAGTTCTCACTTCCTGCCAGCAGAGGCCCCAGTGGCCTTCAGGAAGTATCTGGTTGGTCCTCCCAGCTTCTTGGCTCACACTTCCTGCCGGTGGCCATCTTGTTTACTGTCTGGAAATATATAATTTCCAGGCTTCCAGTCAGCAGGTTGCCAGAACTGAGTCCTCATTCTCTGGCCTTCTCGTTGGAGTTCTGCTTCTAGATTTCGTCTCATTGCATTGACTGCAGTGTATTTCTCTGGATCTGCTGATTCGACTCATCTGGTCTTCCTGTTTCCAGGTTTTGCTTGTGCTTCTCACTGTACTGATTCGGGGGCCTACAACATAAGCCCTGCTGGCCACCAGCACCTGAGGACTCAATCAGGAGGGAGGTGGCCAACACAGGCAAAAGGCACCCTGCTGCTGTTTCAGTTGGAATCAGTCTGACTCACCTTCCCAGTGTATTGGTTACTCAGGTCTCTGCATCACATCCCCAGCAGACTTTGCTGTCAGAAGTAGATATGTGTGTGCATATAGACATATCTATAATATCTGTAACCCCCTTCATCGTTGCTGGGCCAAATTGGTGCAGGGGACACACTCAGTCCCGGGGCTGAGTCCCAGTTTCTTTAGCACTAGTCCTTTCAACCCCGAAGGGTGGATTCTCTTGATGGGGGAGGCTTAACTTCCTGGGCCCAAGGTGTGCAGGGGAACGGGGGACCCATTTTTAGTCTCCCAACTCTCCCAGTTAGTACTCGCTGTCCGTTGACTCTCAGGGATGGTACCTTCCTTCAGGATAAAGAATAGGCAGGACACTAAAGGTGGTGTTCAAATAAAATTTATTGTAACAAAAATAACTGCACAGTCCAGTCAAAAGATATAAAGTACAGGAATCTTCAGAAAAAATACAAAAGTTCACAGTACCTGTTCTCACTTCGTAATCCCTATAGGGCAGGGACAAACTTAGCATCCACCCTCCTGGGTGACTGAACGTGCGCTTCTGGAAAAAAGGCCAGGTCTCAGTCTCTCTAATGGTAATCGGAACTCCTCGGACCTTACATGGCAAAGGCCAAAAACTTCCAAAACTGCAAAAAACTGCTTCTCTCCAGGCAGGTGCAGAAGCCATCCCACTTCTACTGGGAGTAGGACCAGCAACGCACCCAGATTCTCTTTCCCTCAGACAAGGGGGGCTGCCTCCTGAAACTGGGATAAAATCCAACAACAGCATCAAGAAAAAAATCTCTTTTCCGAAAAAATGAATTTCCACAAAACCTCCTTTCTCTTTTCTTCTCCACGCCAAGGGAGGGCCTAGCAAGGGACCACAGCCATAAACACTCCTAGCACCTGCTCAGCTCCAACACCTCTGCTTTCTGCACATGCTCAGCTACAATATATAGATAGGGCCAAGCTGACCAATCCCAGCCTTGGGAGAAGGGAACTTTTAGAGATGGTCTTAAAAAAAACTGCATGTCCCTAGTGCTGGGACATAATAGGGAAAAACTTATTAGCAAAGGTTTGGTGTATCCCTTACAAATCTATGTAATATTACAATTGATTCTTTTCTCTTGTTCATTGTGGATTTTCTGTCATGCCCAAGCTTGAGACTTGTCTGCCAACAAACTCTTTTTTTTTTCTTTTCTTTTCTTGTTACGGAAATCGATTGTGCGACCAGTGTGTTCGGCTTAAAATAGAAATGTTAAATAATTCCATAATGAATATGCTATTGCTGAACTATGTACAGTGTAGCTGTAGCAGTGATTGATGCTTAGTGTAAGCAGGACAGACTGATGGATGTGGCTGCATGCGCTGCAAAAAACGTGTAAGTGTTTTGCCTCCCATGTTTAAGATAGAAGAGGCACGTCTGTGTAGCGTATACAACCGTTCACATACATACAGGAACATTTTCAGACTTTGCTTAATGAAGGCTTTTGCTAAATAGTAATTCAAAACAACATTCACAGGGCAAGGTTATGCAATTCCCTTCCTGGTTGTCTCCGGGAAAGACTGGGTAGCAGGCGTGGGTAGTTGGCATTCTCTTCAATCCCACTGCATTTTTGATTGCCTCCAAATGAAAATCCCGATGAGAGGGTGATGGCAGCATCCACGTTCTGCTTTCTTGGCCATTGCAGACTGACTTTGTAGAGACGTTGCTAATTTCCCAGTGCATGACCTGCAGATTTGGAAGAGCCGGGGTGTAGTGGAAATGACAGACATGCAGAAGAGCAAAGAGCAAATCACACCTTCCATCTGCATTAATAGTAATTCTGCTGTGTGGCAGATTGCCAGTACCAATTAGTCATTCATGTTTGCACGGACTTGGTAAGCTCTCCAATATGCTCTTTGCCTAAACCATACTTAGCAAGGTGCTTCATCAGTGCTGTAAAAGCCCCATCTTTCGCCCTGTCTTTCATCTCCTTATTTCCCACTCGCTCTTTCTCCCACCCCCAGGCTCCATTTTATTCATGTTCCCCATTCCTCAATCCTAACGCTCACTTTCTCCAGTTCCCCTTATTCTCTCCATTTCCTTCCCCTAACTTCTATCCCCCTTTCCAGTTCTTTCACTGTCTCCACCAACCCTCCTATTGCCAAGGCCCCTCTCATTCTCGTCCCTTTGCTCTTCCGGTTTTATTTTAAGCCCGGCAGCAAAGAGTTAATTGAGGCCTTGAAGGTGGTCTCCCTCTTTTGGATAGTATTACATATTGTAAATTACAGTACATTTGGTCAAAGGTGAGATGAAACCTAGAGATCCATATTCAGCACCATTTTGTCTGGCTAAGTTCAGTTTTTGCCAGACAAATGCAGGATTTGAAAATCCTGCTGCACTAGCGAGCCCAGGGATAGCAAGATAACTGTTTATCCAGCTAAAAGTAATCCAGCTAGCTCACCAGCAGGGGAAGGGGTGATCTGGGGCAGAGCTGGCTCTATCCGATTAACATAGCCAGATAACTTTAGGGCTGCCAAGCTGAACTGACTTTCCCAGCTAACTTTAGCATAACTGGGTACATTCAGCGGCACACACATGCCATTGAATATCCCTAGATATTCAATGGCTATTCAATCCCTAGATATTCATGTGATACGTTTTTCTGGTCAACTTTGCTCGGCAGCCAGTGGCTGAATAAAGACCTCATAGTGCAGGGATGGCCAACTCTGGTCCCCAAGAGCCACAAACTAGTCTGGTTTTCAGGATATCCACAAGGAATATGCATGTGATAGATTTGCCTGCAGTGGGAGACAATGGATGCAAATCTCTCTCATGCACATTCATTGTAGATATTCTAAAAACCAGACCGTCTGTAACGCTCCAGGACCAGAGTTGACCACCCCTGGCCTAGTGTTTTGTAGGGAGGTGCATTCATTTTTAAATGAAAAACAAAACACCAGCATTTTGTTTAAAAATGAAACAAAACCCCCTCTGAAATTATTTTTTTCCCCCATGGATATTTATTTCAGAAAGCCAACCAAAAAGAAAATGAAGAGCCACCGAAACAGAAAAATTACCCCCTCCTGTTCTCCCGCAGAATACTCTTACCCATTTCAAGGGTTCTGTGAAGTAGAAAGGAACAGGAGCGACTCACAGTTCTTGCTCACCAAGTCCCATTTGAAAACAGAGCCATTTCATTCCATTTTTCATTTTATTTAAAACTGAACGCTAGGTTTTGTACATCCTTTAACCAAATATGTTTTTAGCTTGACAACTTGAATCTGACCAATTTTAGACTTAAAAGCTTAAAAAAATCCCCTTGTATGCTGATTATTTCAAAGCCTATCTGCTTTATTTGGCTATTGGGAGCTTCAGCCTACCATGCCAGTACTCACGGCTAGCACATTGGGACTAAGGCAGGGGGTAGAGTATCTTGGCACGCTGATACAGGAATCTGATTTCTGAGCAGGAACTGGAGCCTGTGCTGGAAGATGGAGCTCAACCTAGAATTTGGAATAGGAGCTGGAATGTGCAGCTGAAGCTAGAACTTTGAGCTGGAACCAGAACTCAGAGCTGGAACTGGAGTCGGAAACTGGGCGCGTCAGAAGCTCCAAGCAGAGACTGGAACTGAAGCTTGGAACAATGGCAAACTGGGGGCTTGGGGCAGGCCTTGAAGACTTGGTTGGGAGAATTGGAACTGGATTCACTGGTACAGGAAACCGAAGCTGGAGCTTGACACTAGAGCCGGAGCTCAGCACAGAGACTGGAACTGCAAACTGATACAACGGCAGGAACTGCAGCTTGGCACTTAGCAAGGAGCTGTAACTTCAAGCAAGTATTGGAGCTTCTCTGTGTGTAGAAGGAGTTCACCTTGCTAGAGAGTTTGGGAAGCCTTGGGGATGATGTGAACAACTTCCTGTTCCCAGCAACACCCCTTTGGCCAGTCTGATGGGAAGTGGGAGTGGCCACCTTTTCCCTTCTTGGCCTCTTATGGCTCCTGGCCCCACTTACTTCCAGTTTCCTGTTTGGCTGTGTTGCTAAGCATTTGCCCGTTTGTCTCCTGGGCCACAACTGACTTTTTGTTGCTGGGGTAAGTGTGAGAGGGACCATGGGGAGAGGAGGGTCACAGAGGGTTATAGAAGTTGGGAGGGGGAAGTTTCTTTCTGTATATTTCTTTCGGGATTTAAAAAAAAAAAAAAAAAAGTTTATTTCAGTTCAATAAGCAAAAGAAACAAATATGAATACAAAAAAAGGAAACCAATATTTTCTCTGCAGATCCCTAGTGTTTTGTATGGCATTGACTCTAAACTTTAGTTCGGTGGTTGTCAAATCAGTCCTGGAGACCGCCAGCCAGTTTTTGTTTTCAGTCCATCCTAATGTATATGCATGTGATATATTTACATTCCAATGCAAAAACAAAAGAACCAAAACTAGTCTTGTCACCGTAAACCAAGCAAAAAAAAACAAAGACTCCAAGTCTATTTTCAAACTGTGTACACCCAATGTAATACAAAGTACTTCAGAAATTTTGATGAAACCGTTCCAACAGGCCAGGTCTCAGTTGCGGTTTCATCAAAATTTCTGAAGTACTTTGTATTACATTGGGTGTACACAGTTTGAAAATAGACTTGGAGTCTTTGTTTTTTGTTTGCTTGCATATATTTACATTCAGCAGCCTTGCTCTTAGATTCAGTGCATGCAGATATATTGTGTGTATATTAATTGGGCATAGCCTGAAAACCAAACTGGCTAGGGGTGATGGAGAAAGTGTCTCTTTGAGGGCCACCGTTTTAGTTGTCATATGTTTAGTTCAGAATGGGCAGAGAATTGTTCAAGAATCGAGTTACTTGAGTTGGTCTCCACCTCCCTACCCCACTTCCCCACCAGAGTTTTGAATGCAAGGTGCTTTTGAATTGCTAATTACAGTTCACTCACAAGCTTTGCTAAGTGGAATTGTACACTAGTAATCAGTGCAGGAGTGTGAAGATGAATTTGTTTACAGACGAGAGGGTATGGCTTTCATTGTAGTGGTTGTCAATTTATACTTTTGGCAGTCAGTATTTTGCTGTGCAGCAGTGATTCTTGTTTACATGCTCATGAAAACTCCTATCAACAGAAGACATAAAAAAAATGTAATAAATAATCATACAGAGAAGGGAACTGTTTGATTTTATGGCTTAGGAATAGCTAGCTTGGTAATTTTTATTGACATAAAAATCCAAACTGCAGATTAAAACACATTATTGCCACCTCCCCTTTCCAAAAAACAAAACAAAAGGCCAGAGGGACTATGGGAAAATACATTTTCATAAAGATGATGTGGTGCCCTGTTCTACTGCTGGCTTATTTCCAGAATGCGTCTGGAAGCAGAATTGCACCTGTGATATTTAGGGGATGATTTCCCACAGGAGCCCTTTTCTTTGCAAAGTGAAAAGGGGACCTTCGGATAGCGAGAGAGGGCGAGCTGCTGTAGGTTTTACAGCCAGCCTGCCCATTCAGGGCTGAAGTACTTCCTATAGAAACCCCAGGAAAAGCTGTGAAATGATTAGCTGGAGATTAGGAGATCCTGATGTGAAAAAGCTGGTTTTCTAATTCACTTGTGGGGTGGGTGTGCGATTGGTGAATTTTTTTTTTCTCTCCAGTGGATTGGGTCATAGCACCTCATCTTTTCGGTTCACAGAGCATCTCTCCTGTCCATTTGTGGTACGGGTAGACTAGAGGTGAGCTGAAGAGAAGCAGGCAGTGCAGATCTGGCAGATAATAACCACGGTTCCTTGAAACACCCCAGGGTACTGCACTGTCTGCTAATTTGTTATGCTCAGACAGTGCTGCTTTGAGGCTGGTGCACCTCCGATGCTGTTTATATTAACTATTGCTTAGTGCTTTAGAAATTGTACACTAAGACGGGGCAAGAGCATCCCCTGCTTAAAGTCAGACTACTCCAAAGTTTGGTACAAGGCTGGAGCGAATACTTCATTTGGCTCTGTGATGCTGTGGATCTCTTACTGTCAGGGTTTTTGATCTCTCATTCTCAAAACAGTTCTCCTTTATAGTATTTGCTTCAACTAAACTTCTGTAAACAATGTTTCAAGCCTGAGCAATCTGGGCAAAGTCATTAAGGGCACCTCTGAGCAAGCCACCAGCAGTAAACAGCTTCTCCTTGGAGAGGGCCTAGTTGTGTGCCTTTTGTTATTCCTCTGAGGGTTCCTACAGTACTACTCTGTGCTTCGAGGACAATAACACGGCGAGACGCTCTGTCTGTGTAATGTAAAGATATCTTGAATAGTGGGATGCATGCAAATCATGTTATTGGACTCTGTGGTCATATTATTAAAAAATAAAAGCAAGGTTTCACTTAACATGAAATTGCACTTGCAGTATGGGATATTTCAGATTTGCCCCAAACCTCTCTTGTTTGAGCAGTCGCTTTTCTGGCTCTGCACTTTTCTCCTGCTAGGGTTTCCAGCACCATCAAAATGTGGCCTCTGCTGGGGCTGTGATGCCACGAACCCTCGTTCTGCAAGAACCCGGGATTTTCCCCAGTTTGGGAACATCCCTCTCAGTTGGATTGCTTGCTCCGCGTTGTGCAGTGGATAGATGAGAATGCTCTCTCCTAGGTGGGCTGGCATGCAGAAGAAGCCTGCAGAAAGCAGCGGTGCCTTACTGGTGATGAGGATGCTCTTCCGTGTAGGTGCAGCATTACCGATAAAGGAACGAGGGCAAGGCAGTGGGCAAGATGCGATTCTCTCTTTCTTTTATTTTTTTACTTTGCACATACTGTAAGCATTCCCTTAACTCCTGCATAGCATTCTCTGTAACTCCCTTCTAAATAGTAGAATGGTTTATTTCCATCTAAAATGGTAGGTTTCAATTTTTCTTTTAATTAGCCTGCATCCCCATTGATTTTTGTGGTTCGCTTGCTTGTGACCTTGCTTAGATAAGACCCGTGTGATGACTGAAGCGTGGGCAAATGTTTTTATCTGCTTGCCCTTAATTTCTGCTGACATGGTATGAGCATGCTTCATTATTCTTCCTTCAGTCAGTTCCGAATGTTGGCATTTGCATGAGAACAACTGTTCAAATTGGAAAAATGATAGCGCTTCGCTTGTCATGAATATGGCACACCTGGGGGAATTCTCCACGAAAAAAACTACAGATTCAGTACACAGTATTGTAAAATTCTTCAAAATTCTGCTGACTTTGGGGTCAGTGCAATAAAGAGCGCTCAGCCCAGTGCACTGATCCATTTTGGATGCTCTTGGCTAGCACTTGATGCAGTAAGGAGGCTAGTGTGTCCAAAACGCACACCCAAACAAATGCGAGGCTGATAATGCCCATCACATGTAAATTCCATGTAGATCAGGCTATTACCCCCCCCCGATGCATGAAATCACTGGGTGCCCAATGCACAATTTTTAATCTGGCAAATTTGACTCCAGCCTTGGAGGTGGAGTAAAGTCAATTTGCTAGTCAAAATATGAGAAAAAAAACAGAAACCCACTGTCCTCCTTGTATCCTTCTACTTAGTATCTTTGTGATACTGCTTGCAGTGTTTAAAAATAAGTGTATATTGACAATTAAAAAAAAATGTTATGGCTGCACAATTTAGATGCCCATAGCGAGGGGCATTTAGCTCTGGGCGTCTCCAGCAACCTCAGGAAAACAACAAAGAAAACTTCCTGAAAAAGCGGGATAAAAACGGACACTTGTATTGAGCGCCCATTGCAGTTGTGGGTGCCCAGTGCATCTGAGCGCTAGGGACACACAGTTCTCCCCCAGCACACCCTTTTTTACGCAGCCCCTCGTTTAAAAACTGCATCAGGCACGTGGGGGATGTGGCTCAATATGAGCGCTCATTTTCAGCGTGCATCTTATTGCATCGGCCCCTTTATTTGTTCAGATAACACAATATATCACTGTCTTTGAGTAATAATTTATAATAAAGTACAGAAACATAAGATAGAGAATTTTTAATATTTTGTGCAGAAGTTTGCCATCTGGTCCCTCCAGATTGCTCTCGCCCTCCCGCAGGCTCAGCAACTCTCCCCAGCTCTCTCTCCCTTATGGCTTGCATCCCGTCTTCCCTCTTTGGTCAGTTCCCCAGTTTGTTCACTACTACTCCCTCCTCCAAGGTTGACCCCTCTCCCATTCTTTTCCCCCCCATCCCCTTTCTCTCTCTGCCCCACAAGGCTGAAACCCTCCCCCCACACATTCTTGCTCTCTCTCCTCTCATCCCACAGGGAGACTCTCAGCACACACTCTCTAGTCTCCACCCTCCAAGGCTTGGACCCCCTTCTCCCCTGTTCTCTCTCCCCCTTCACCTCTCAGCACCCCAAGCTTTCTCTCCCCACAGGACTTGACCCCTCAACATTTCTCAGCTCAGCCCTCAGCAAGAATCCCAGCTTTCTCTCTGCCACCCCCCCCCACCTGCCCCCAAGTTTGACTCCTCAGGAGGGCGTAGACAGAGCGAAAGCTCGTCCTTACTAATTTCTCACACTAGCCCCAGCAAAACTCCCTAGGTTTCTCTCTGTCTGCCCACACATACGCAGTTTAGACCCTCAAATCTCTCCTAACTTCCCCCAAGCTTGCTGCCTGCCTCTCTCGTTCAGGCTCCTCCGGGCCCCCTCCGCTCCCTCCTTCATTTGGGCTGCAGAGCCCAAGGCTGACATTGAAAGCTCATCTCTTCCATCCTGTGTGGGCCAATTCTTTTGGTCTACCTAGGTCAGCCAGCTGCTGCTTTCTTGTTTCCAGTGGACACAGTGCTATTCACACCTCTCTTCTAGCCCACAGAGACCTTCACTGCCATTGCTGCTGCTTCCTGGTTCCTGCACATAATTCTGTGGGGTAAATGCAGAATTCTGCGTGGGAGAGGAATTCTGCACAAATTCTATGCAACTGTACGATACAGACTTTCCTCAGGAATAATATGGTGATGACATTTAAATGTTGTTTTGCTATTCTGAATTGGGCCAATCTATAAAGCTACTTCAGAATAGCAGAAGAGAAGAAAGATTTTGATATAGCTAGCTTTTCTAATGTTCTCCAAATGGGGGAAAAGGTTTTAAGTGTTAAAATAGGTCATATAGGGACATTTTTTTTTTTTTTTTGGAGCAGCTCAGCAGTGGTTGTTCCCCAGAATTACTTTGCTTTGTGTAGAATTAAAGTGAAATTTAGTCTTACCGGTTTATTTCCTTTCCTTGAGTCCTGGTATACCAGTCCATTCTAATGTGCTGTTTCTGCCTACTAGCAGATAGAGAGAGGACACACCCTCTTTCACTGACATCATCATTTGGTATGTAGGCTGGTGCTGCACCAGCAATAGTTGATATTCTTAGGTCAAAGCAGTAAAAATGTTTCCAGCTGTCCCTAAAACCACAGAAGTAAATTTTAAGACCCGTGCATGGGCGCCCATGTGTGTGCATTTGCCGGCCCGCACACATGGAAGCGGTAATTTTTATTTTTATTTTTTTCATTTTTTATTTATCCAATTTTTAAATAATTACAAGCAGACAACTTGCACAGAAATATCAGTTCAGTATAAAAAGTTTCATTAAAGCAATCATTCTATATATAAATCTTCATATTGTACTAAGCTTTAAATAAAAGAAATATTGGGAGGCCCTAAGATAAGGGCGATATACTAAGTAACAACAAAGAACAAGTAATAAAGGACACTTGAGGAGTTCGCTCATCACACATTTACTGAGCCTACTTGAGAAATAACATTAGGCGCATGAATCCAAGAAAGCTCTAAGTTGGGGTGGATCAAAAAAAGTGTTAACTCTGGTTTAAATATTTAATACTACATTTACAAGGGTAGCGTAGTAAAAAATGCGCCCCTTTCTGTGTTACCTCTGTTCACATAGTTAAGAAAATGTTTCTTCTAGTTTGGGTAACTTTTGTAAGGTCCGGGTATACCCAAACCTTTTGGCCATAAAATAAGGCATCTTTATTTCGAAAGAAATGTTTAAACACATTATTGCGATCAGATAGAAACGCAAAGGAGACTAAAAGAGGTCTCCTTCTAGATACCGCAGTCTCCAAAGACATCTCTAAAAGCTCAGAGACGTCTAGAGAGGCCTGCGGTTCATTCAGCACTTCAGAGGCAGCCCTAGTTTGAGGCAAATAATACACTTTAGTAATAACTGGTTGAATTGGATCAGGAATTTTCAGAATTTGGGAAACATAAATCTTAAAAAGTTCTAATGGGGAAATCATGCTCACTTCAGGAAAATTCAAGATTCTCAAATTATATCTCAGTCTGTTTTCAATATTCTCCAATTTCTTGCTATAAGCCAAATCCATTTGAATCAGATTTTGTTGTATTTTCTCCACTGTTGTTACATGTTGATCTAATGCTTCAATTTTTTTATTTTGTTGCTCTATCCCATTAGCATTTAACATCGCTTGATTTTTAGTTTCCATCGTGATTCTTGTTAGGGATGTTATTGAAGCTTCAAGAGATTTTAAAGCCACCCAAATTGTATTCAAAGTCATTTCTGCAGGGTGTTGAATGTTAACTCCCAAATCTTGCACTCTTTGGATATTGACACCCATTTCAGAAGCAGTGTCTGTCCCACTAACTGTGGTTTGGGGTCTCTCAGGAGTTAATGATGTTACAGCTTGTTCAGGCATCTCAGGTCCCCTTTCTCTACCTTCCACTTGGGACTGTACCTGCAGCAGATCTTCTCTCCGAAGATCTCAGTCAGGAATTCTCCAGACACCGCCACGGTCTCTCCTCCCCGAGGGTTCACTGTTGGAATTGCAGTCGCCAGCAGTTCTCCACTACTCTTTCTGCATGGTGGGGCAGGCCTGTTCTGTGATCCGGGGCTCAAAGATGTGCCTAAGGTCAAGGGGGACGGTGTACGCCTTACAACCGTCCCCTCTGCAACCGGCTCTCTTGCCGCCGCCAAAAAGAAGTTCCCAATCCTGGACTGTGTGATCTCTAATGAGAGGAACTTGTTCCAGTCCCCCTTACTCTTGCCTTCCTTTTTGTGTGCGTCATAGTTCAAGGCTCTACGGCCAGTAAGGTAATTGTAGAAAAGGATAGTCAGGTTAGGAGCTCTCCTTTAGCGTGTCTCCTCAGGTGGCCATCTTAATCGGACCTCCCCCTGACGCAGTAATTTTATAACATAGCATGTGTTATAAAATCAGCTATACACATGTATATGTGCACACGATTTTATATTGATGTGCGTAAATGTCAACTCGAGCATAAAGTGAGGGGAATTTTAGTGCATATGTGCGCCAACGCAATTACTTCGTTTCCCCAGTAAAAGAGAGGACTTCCTAAACCCCCTAGCTAACTTGCCCCCCTTTTACCCCATTAGCCCCCACCCTTACAAGCCTGCTGACTACCCTACTCTTTTTTGTTACGTGACTTACACGCCATCCATAGCAGAAGTAAAGTTACATGGTAGGGGACCCCGGTGCGCACTTGTACACATAACTACTTATGTGCAGACTTCATGATGTAGCCACGCCCCACTCCTTTCTGTAAAAAAATGTTTATGCATGTACTGGGACATACTCAAGCCATTTTTAAAATCCATGTGGCGCGCGCCAGGCCGTGTCGCACTTATATCTCCTGGCTTTGGCATGCGTAGGGCTTTTAAAGTTGACCAGTTAAATTAACTTTTGGAACAATAAATAGAGACTTTACAAACAGGAGGGGCAGAAGAAACTCTCCTGCCTACTAAGCAAACTTTGCTGATCAGGGATTGCATTTCATGTGTCTCTCCATGGCACTGCACATGCGAAACAGCACCAGAGAAATAGCACAGAGGAAACTGCCTTGGTTGCACCTCGAAGGTGAACTCGAAATTTTCTGACATACCCAAGGTCAGCTGCCAAAGATAATGCTGCAGGCCCTGACTTCCCAGGAGGTTCCTGGACTGGTGTAGCAGGAATAAAGGAAAGGAAATTAACAATTAAGACTAAGTTACTCCTTCCTTATCATCCTGCTACACCAGACCAGACTAGTGGGACATACCAAGCCCATTCCAACCCGGGTGGGAAGAAGACAGGGCTCCTCCGAGAATGCCTGCCCCAAGGCAGTATCTCTCTTGGCCTGCACATCTAATCTGTAGCGCCTATGAGAAAATGTAAAGACCAAGTGGCTGCCCTACGTATGTCTTCTGGAGCTGGTGCTCCGGAGGAAGACTGAGCCCTTGTAGAATGAGCAAGAAGCACCTTCGGTACCCGTTGATCCTTCAACAAAAGACTGAGGGGATCATCTGCTTGATTTACATGGACAGTGAGGATTCTGAAGCTGCCTGTTCCTATGAGGTCCATCAAATAAAGGCCTATCGGTTAGCACAGGGCTGAGAAAACTGGGGGGGGGGGGGGGCTTGAAAAATCCTGAAGGGGGGCCCACTAGCTACCCAATCAAGGAAGAAAAAGGCTATGCTGTCAAATCTCAGTGGCGTGGAGACCTGCAAGCTCAGGAAGCAGGGAGCTGCCAGAACATTGTGATATAGCTGTAAGCATGTCACAGCTTGGCCTTTCATCTTTGTTAGTGGACCAGAAAGAGAAACTGCTTCTGGTATGGTGGACTTAGGCAGGGAGTCGCTTACTTTGTGGCAGAATTGGACAGAAGAGCAGTCATTGTTGTGTCCCACAACCCAGAAGGATCTGCCCCTTTCAGATCTCAGCCCAGGAGGAGTTCCTGCTGCCGCCAGGTCCCTAACCAGGGAGAAAGATCACAGCTGGAAAAGAAGTAGTGAGGTGGGGGAGGGG